>NC_059167.1:80373697-80513147 GCF_019923935.1 Bubalus bubalis
CTTTGTTTTAAAGTCCTATTTTATCTGATATGAGTATTGCTACTCCTGCTTTCTTTGGTCCCTATTTGCATGGAAAATCTTTTTCCAGCCCTTCACTTTCAGTCTGTATGTGTCCCCTGTTTTGAGGTGGGCCTCTTGTAGACAACATATGTAGGGGTCTTGTTTTTGGATCCATTCAGCCAGTCTTTGTCTTTTGGTTGGGGCATTCACCCATTTACGTTTAAGGTAATTACTGATGAGTATGATCCCGTTGCCATTTACTTTATTGTTTTGGGTTCAAGTTTATACACCATTTTTGTGTTTCCTGTCTAGAGAATATCCTTTAGTATTTGTTGGAGAGCTGGTTTGGTGGTGCTGAATTCTCTCAGCTTTTGCTTGTCTGAAAAGCTTTTGATTTCTCCTTCATATTGAATGAGATCCTTGCTGGGTACAATAATCTGAGCTGTAGGTATTTTCTTTCATCATTTTAAGTATGTCTTGCCATTCCCTCCTGGCTTGAAGAGTTTCTATTGAAAGATCAGCTGTTATCCTTATGGGTATTCCCTTGTGTGTTATTTGTTGTTTTTCCCTTGCTGCTTTTAATATTTGTTCTTTGTGTTTGATCTTTGTTAATTTGATTAATATGTGTCTTGGGGTGTTTGCCTTGGGTTTATCCTGTTTGGGACTCTCTGGGTTTCTTGGACTTGGGTGATTATTTCCTTCCCCATTTTAGGGAAGTTTTCAACTATTATCTCTTCAAGTATTTTCTCAGGGTCTTTCTTTTTGTCTTCTTCTTCTGGGACCCCTATGATCGAATGTTGTAGCATTTAATATTGTCCTGGAGGTCTCTGAGATTGTCCTCATTTCTTTTAATTTGTTTTTCTTTATTCCTCTCTGATTCATTTATTTCTACCATTCTATCTTCTAATTCACTAATCCTATCTTCTGCCTCTGTTATTCTACTATTTGTTGCCTCCAGAGTGTTTTTAATTTCACTTATTGCATTATTCATTATATATTGACTCTTTTTTATTTCTTCTAGGTCCTTGTTAAACCTTTCTTGCATCTTCTCAGTCCTTGCCTCCAGGCTATTTATCTGTGATTCCATTTTAATTTCAAGATTTGGATCAATTTCACTATCATTATTCAGAATTCTTTATCAGGTAGATTCCCTATCTCCTCCTCTTTTGTTTGGTTTGGTGGGCATTTATGCTGTTCCTTTATCTGCTGGGTATTCCTCTGTCTCTTCATCTTGTTTAAATTGCTGATTTTGGGGTGTCCTTTCTGTATTCTGGCAGTTTGTGGAGTTCTCTTTATTATGGCGTTTTCTCACTGTGTGTGGGTTTGTACAGTTGGCTTGTCAAGGTTTCCTGGTTAGGGAAGCTCGTGGCGATGTTCTGGTGGATGGAGCTGTATTTCTGAGCTGCTTGGACCTGGGAAGAGCACAAAACGCAGGCCCAACCGAATCTGTGCCTCTGAGGACTACCCAAGTGCCTGAACCTGAGCGGCTTGGACCTGGGAGGTCAGCCCAGGGCCGGCCTCTGATTGTTCCGGCGGAACAATCTAGAGCCCGAACAGTGTGGGCAGGGAGGCTACACGCACCGTGAGTGGGGGCAGACCCAGTGTGGCTGAGGCACTGCGAGCGCACGCCAGTGTTATCTGTTTGCAGCATCCCTCCCTCCCTCCCCATAGCACAACTGAACAAGTGAGCCTAAAAAAAAAAAAAAAAAGTGTCCTCCACCATCCCCTTTGGGTCAGGGCAGAAACCAGACACTGAAGAGACCAGCAAACAGAAGAAGCTATAACAGAGGGAAACGCCTTGGAAGCTACAGGCCATAGATTAAAACCCTGTGGTTACTACGGACTACATAGGAAGGGGCCTATAGATATTGAGAAATATAAGTCAGACCAAGAAACTAGCCAAAAATGAACTGAACCCACAATACTCACAACAAAACCAGAGAAAGACCTAGATATATTTTTACTATTTTTACGATCAATCTTTCTTTCTTTTTTTTTTAATTTTTTTTTAAATTAAAAAAAAAATTTTAAGTCCTCTATTGTCCTTTAATTTTCACTTTTATAACCTATTACTTTGAAAAAAAAAAAAAAGACCCTATTTTTTTTCTTCTTCAGCAAACTTCATATATATATTTTATAATTTTTTGACCGTGTTTTGTTTTTTTTTTTCTTTTTCTTCTTTTCTTTAACATTGTATTTTTGAAATTCCAAACTCTACTCTAGATTTTTAATTTTAGCCTTTTGGTATATGTTATCAAATTTGTACCTATAGTTTTTTTTTATAATTTCTGTGACTTTTTTTTTTCCCTCTGTTTCTTTCTCTTGTTCTTCTATATAACATCGTATATCTGCAATTCCAAACTCTACTCAAGATTTTTAATTTATGCTTTTTGGTATTTGATATCAATTTTGTACATGTATTTTCTTTATAATTTTTGCGACATTGTTTTTGTTGGTTTGTTTGTTTTCTGTCTTTATTTTTCTTCTTCTTTTTTTTAACATTGTATTTTTGAAATTCCAAACTCTACTCTAGATTTTTAACTTTTGCTTTTTGGTATTAGTTATCAATTTTGTACCTATAGTTTCTTTATAATTTTCGCAACCTTGTTTGTTTTTCTTTGTTCGTTTTTTTCTCTCTTTCTTTTCCTTCTTTTCATTAACATCGTATTTTTGAAATTCCAAACTCTACTCTAGATTTTTAATTTTTGCTTTTATGTATTTGTTACCAATTTTGTACCTTTAAGAACGCAATCTTCAGGACCCATTTTTCACTATGGAGCGAGATTACTGGCTTGACTGCTCTCTCTCCCTTTGGACTCTCCGTTTTCTCCACCAGGTCTCCTGTATCTCCTCCCTAACCCCTCTCTACTCTACCCAACTCTGTGAATTTCTGTGTGTTCCAGACGGTGGAGAACACTTAGGGAACTGATTACTGGCTGGATCTGTCTCCCTCCTTTTCATTTCCCCCTTTTATCCTTCTGGCCACCTCTGTCTCCTGCCTCCTTCTTCTCTTCTCTGTATAACTCCGTGAACATCTCTGAGCGGTCCAGTTGTGGAGTGCACATAAGGAAGTGACTACTGGCTAGCCCACTCTCTCCACTGTTGATTCCACCTCATCTCATTTGGGTCACCTCTAACTCCCTCCTCCCTCTTCTCTTCTCCATGTAACGCTGTGAACCTCTCTGAATGACCCTCACAGTAGAGAAACTTTTCATCTTTAACATAGATGTTTTATCAATGGTGCTGTATAGAAGGAGAAGTTTTGAAACTACTGTAAAAATAAGACCGATAACTGGAAGTAGGAGGCTTAAGTCCAAACCCTGACTCCAGGGAACTCCTGATTCCAAGGAACATTAATTGACAGGAGCTCATCAAATGCCTCCATACTGACACTGAAACCAAGCACCACACAAGGGCCAACAAGTTCCAGGGCAAGACATACCAAGCAAATTCTCCAGCAACAAAGGAACACAGCCCTGAGCTTCAAGATACAGGCTGCCCAAAGTCCCCCCAAAACCATAGATATCTCATAACTCATTACTGGACATTTCATTACACTCCAGAGAGAAGAAATACAGCTCCATCCACCAGAACATCGACACAAGCTTCCCTAACCAGGAAACCTTGACAAGCCACCTGTAAAAAGCCTCTTGATGAGAGTGAAAGAGGAGAGTGAAAAAGATGGCTTAAAACTCAACATTCAGAAAACTAAGATCATGGCATCTGGTCCCATCACTTCATGGGAAATAGATGGGGAAACAGTGGAAACAGTGTCAGACTTTATTTTTTGGGGCTCCAAAATCACTGCAGTTGGTGATTGCAGCCATGAAATTAAAAGATGCTTACTCCTTGGAAGCAAAGTTATGTGCAACCTAGATAGCATATTCAAAAGCAGAGACATTACTTTGCCAACAAAGGTCCATCTAGTGAAGGCTATGGTTTTTCCAGTGGTCATGTATGGATGTGAGAGTTGGACTGAGAAGAAAGCTGAGCGCTAAAAAATTGATGCTTTTAACTGTGGTGTTGGAGAAGACTCTTGAGAGTCCCTTGGACTGCAAGGAGATCCAACCAGTTCATCCTAAAGAAAATCAGTCCTGGGTGTTCATTGGAAGGACTGATGCTAAAGCTGAAATCCAATACTTTGGCCACCTCATGCCAAGAGTGGACTCATTGGAAAAGACCCTGATGCTGGGAGGGATTGGGGGCAGGAGGAGAAGGGGACAGCAGAGGATGAGATGGCTGGATGGCATCACCGACTCGATGGACATGAGTTTGAGTGAACTCCAGGAGTTGGTGATGGACAGGGAGGCCTGGCGTGCTGTGATTCATGGGGTCACAAAGAGTCGGACAGGACTGAGCAACTGAACTGAACTGAACTGATGCCTCAATAAAGCAGGTTTTAAAAGAATGAAATCAAAAAACAGACCCAATGTTAAGAAACAATTCTACAAAGAGCAGAATTTTTCACTTTTTAAAATTTACAAAGGGGAAACTGTTTCAAGCAGGCAAGGGTAACAGCACATTTTTCTAAATCTCATAAAATAACATATTCTGTTGCAATGTGTTGTGCTGTGCTTACATGCTTAGTTCAGCCGCTCAGTCATGTCTGACTCTTTGTGACCCCATGAACCGCAGCACGCTAGGCTTCCTTGTCTATCACCAACTCCCAGAGTCCACCCAAACCCTTGTCCATTGAGTCGGTGATGCCATCCAACCATCTCATCCTCTGTAGTCCCTTTCTCCTCCTGCCCTCAATCTTTCCCAGCATCAGGGTCTTTTCAAATGAGTCAGCTCTTCACATCAGGTGGCCAAAGTATTGGAGTTTCAGCTTCAGCCGCAGTCCTTCCAATGAACATCCAGGACTTGTTGGATGGACTAGTTGGATCGCCTTGCAGTCCAAGGGACTCTCAAAAGTCTTCTCCAACACCATAGTTCAAAAGCATTAACTCTTCGGTGTTCAGCTTTCCTTATAGTCCAACTCTCACATCCATACATGACCCCTGGAAAAACCATAACCTTGACTAGATGGACCTTTGTTGATAAAGTAATGTCTCTGCTTTTTAATATGCTATCTAGGTTGCACATAATGTTCCTTCCAAGGAGTAAGCGTTTTTTAATTTCATGGCTGCAATCACCATCTGCAGTGATTTTGGAGCCCAGAAAAATAAAGTCTGACACTGTTTCCACTGTTTCCCCATCTATTTCCCATGAAGTGATGGGACCAGATGCCATGATCTTCATTTTCTGAATGTTGAGCTCTAAGCCAACTTTTTCACTCTCCTCTTTCACTTTCATCAAGAGGCTCTTTAGTTCTTCTTCACTTTCTGCCATAAGGGTGGTGTCATCGGCATATCTGAGGTTATTGATCTTGTCCAACTCTTTGTGACCATATGAACTGTAGCCCATCAGGCTCTTCTGTCCATGGGATTCTCCAGGCAAGAATACTGGAGTGGGTTTTCATGCCCTCCTTCAGGGGATTTTCCCAACCCAGGGATCAAACCCAGGTCTCCCTCACTGCAGGCAGATTTTTCACTGTCTGAGCTATCTGTTGCAAAAAATACATGTAACTCATATATAAATTAATTTCTGAAAAGTTAGTAATTAATCAACATTTCTCAGTCTAGCCAAAGTATGGTAGTGTCTAAAAAATATTTGAGTTTAGATTTGCACAGTGCTGGACAAACAAGAAACTAGGTCTGATCTCTGATTGATGCAGTCTCCTGCACAAATGAGATCTCTCGGAAGAGTCGTCATCCCTGAGCTAAAGTGACCTCTCCTAGAAAAGCCCATTCAAGAAAACCTGACTCAGCTGTGTCCTAAGAAATCAAGGGATGGAGACTCTTCTGCAAGTATTCATAGGGACACTGGGGTTGCAGGCAGCCTGTGAGTATGTGGCTAAATGTAGGAGAGTTAGGAGATCAAAACAACTTCCTGAGGGCAGGAACTGAGTCACATTCTGTCTTGGGAAGGCTGTTGAGACCCAGATACAAGTAGAAATAGACAGACTTTGATACTGATGTGGTAATGTTGCTGCCTGGAGGGAACAAGAGAAGGTAAAGAAAAAACATTTCTAATATGAGCTTGGACATTTTATGTGAATCATATATATATTTTTTTTTTTTTTTTTAACTTTATCTTTTTGAGCAGGCCGAGTATCCAAGAACTGGAGCACAGATCATGATCCCTGATCATCCAAGACGAGAAAGATTTCACCATAAACTGCCATTCATCAGCGACCTCACATGCCTTATACCGGTACAGACAAAAGCATAGCTAAGGTCTGATATTCTTGGTGGTGCTGTGGAAATTTAGGGAAGAAAAGAGTCAGTGAAAAATAACTGCCAATTTGAATGAGAAAAAGGCAGCAAAGTTCCCTGCATATCACAACCTCCAGTCCAGTCACGGGCATCTACTCTGTAGGGGAGACCCACAGTGATTCCAGATCTTTACAGGCTGTCCCCAAACATACAGATGGACCACAGATGCTCCCTGACACAGGGCTCCCGAGGGGTGGCTGGGACACTTGCCAGAATGAGAAACCTAAGGAAGATGTTATTGTCTCATTCCTGAAAAGGGGGATAAAGGAGTGAGAGCAAAGGAACCTATACTTTCATTCTGAAATTTAATTTGACTTTTTGTTCTGGTAATTGTTACATTTTAGTGGGTAGAACCTCATGGGGTGAGAATAGCATGGATGTCAGTGATTGCTGCAATAACTGTTCACAAATCTTGTGCTTTAATTGTCCCAAGGAGACTCTTTCCCATCTGTTATTCACACACCATGTTAATAGAAAGAAATTCTCAGTCATTTATTGGGTTCCTTATGGCATACGAAAACTCTACCAGGAGTACTAGAACAGCAAGATTGTCATACTGGGCAGAGTCAAAGGCAATATTTTCTTCTGAGTTTATATTGTAAATATAGAGATAGACAAATAGATGGGTAGATAGATGTGAGAGAGAGAAGAAGAGAAAAGACATAGATCCATGCCTAATCTGCTCTTATACTTCTCAAACAACATGGCCTCAGCTGTGCTCACCTCCCACGGGCTGCAGCCCCCTCACCTGTGATGTAGATTTGCAAAGAAATAGGTCATACTCAGACCTGTGGCAGAGCTCAATTTGCAGACTTTTTCTGCTTGTTTTATTACTGTTGATAAAAAGATCAGAACTTAGGGCCAGATGGAACGGAACTAAGACATGTAAATATTTTGTCTTTAGTTCCTCACCATCTCTGTGCCTTTATCTGTCTCCCTTCCATCTCTGCTCTTGCTTCTTACCAACCCCTCATGTACCCCAGTGACTCTCTACTTCCCCTGTTGTCCATTCAAAGCCTAATGTTTCTAGTCACTGAATCGCTTTCCAAAATCTTCTTTCACTTTATGGATTCCATTGCCAAATCAATCTGTAAAATGGAATGGTCTGTACTCTGTACTTCCATTTCGATACAACATGCTGGATTAGCTCTCCCAGATTGTATTCAAAAAGGGAAATGTTAGAGGAGATTGAAAAAAAGTCACCTCAAATGTTATACTTTCAGTTGCTGTGACAGTTTGGTAAGAAGGACGTTTCATGGTAAAACAGTTTCCCACACTTTCAAACCATAGTGCAGGTCATGTGCCTGTGTGTAGGGCAGATCCCCTGAGCAAGGGTGCCAGCACCACAGTGTTGGTATTTTTTAGAAATACATTTTTATTCAAATTTGTTCAGAAGCATAATATACTACAGAAAGGAAAAAGGATAAAGATTCTATTGCTTGACACTACACATAATAATTGGCAGCATCTGTTATGTAAGATGGATTTCATTTTCATAACAATCATGGAAATGATGGTGTATAATACACATTTAAAGAACCATATTCATCTAGATCTAATATAGGAGAAGACATCGAATGCAGATATTATTACCTTCATTTTGCTGATGAAAAAACTGAGAGGCAGAAAAATTCCCATCAAGGAACGCTTCTGAGAACTTGAATTCTGGGGAAACACAGGAGATCCACAGCCACTCCAGAGACACAGAGGCCACCCGCCCATCTTGTGGTTGGTCTTCACCTCCACTGTCTTCCTTTCATTAGGTGCCATTACCAAATTTTTTCTCATAGTCATTGCCCACTGACCTGGAAACTGGAGGCAGGTGACGCTTTGCACCCACTTACCCAAACTGCCTATCGGAAAATGGTGAAACCTGGGTCATTTTGCTTCTGACCCTGCCAGGTCCATGAGCTAGACCTCCATCGATTCCAAAACCTCTCCCCAGGGACAATGTATGCAGCCCTGAAGGTGTCAGTTTCCTGCACTTGAAAGTGGCTCGCTGATTGTTACTTCATTTTGTTTTACTGGGGTTCCTGACTGGTATCTTTCTTCTTTTACAACTTGAAATAGAAATAATCCATTCTATTATTGCAGGGATTTTTTCCTGAATAAGCTCACTACAGGCATTTGTTATGCCTTGATTTTCTGGCTTAGCAATTCCAATTATAACAGAATCCAAATAAATAAATTAGAATACACAGCAATGGTATTTCTTAGGTTGTTTAGGTTGTTATAGAAATATTTTGTTATTGCACACATAAAGTATTGTTGCACACTTTAGACATATATAACATATATCTTAGTAACCTGAGTGTTTTTTTTTTTTTTTTAATTTCCCTACAAATTACCACTAACAATCTGGGAGAGTGAGGATATATTCTTGGAAGTCTGGGAGATATGGTGCCCTATATGTATGAAATTTCTCTGAAATCCCATGTTCATGAAATTTACATGTTACAGTCTACTCTGTAATATAACCTTATTTGTTTCAATATATGAAAAAAAAATGCTTTAAATTGATCATCCAGAATTGCACACCATGTTTATCCCAGTGCTTAATGTCACCCTCATACACTGCTAGCTGGCCTATTTTCCCTTAGAGGATAGAAATATATTGATAGAATTCTCAAGGAAATGGGGATGCATTCAAGGTTGAGGCAGGTGGTCTCATGGAAAACCAGAACAATAGCTCCTTATTGTTACTACAGCCACAGCCGTGGTGATCACAAAAGGGTCAAGAGACCTAGTGATAAACCTCTCATCCTGTCATCTCTGAGCCTCCCACATTCCATTAAGATAGGAGTAGATTAATGCAAATTTGTTTTTATCTAATGAAGATGTTTCTGGTTTTTTGAAAATGCTTTTTGTTTTTTTCTTAATGCATTTCTCCAATAAAATAAGGCAGAGTCATTTAAAAAAGAAAGGTAAGGTTATCAATATTTTTACTTGGTCAGAGACAGGGATTCATATTAAGAAGCCTACTACACAGTAAAAATAGAGAAGAGACAAGGTAAATATACAAATAGAAGTGAATCTCAGGCAAACCAAGACTTGTAATTGGAATTGATACTCGAAGGAGGAAAGGACACTCGAAAATCTGAAGTGGAAATCCCTGCTCTCCTAAGTCTGAGGAGCATAGTGAGCTATAAAGACAGATACTCTGGTCAGGACATGGTGGAAGGTCATGAGGTCTTCCTCAGCTTCTCAGCCTAGAACATAGGAGGTTGAAATTCCAAGATAGAGAATCAAGTTTTTTTAAAGCAAAATTTCCCCTCTAAAGCTTCATTTTGTAAAAATGATGTTTTGCTTATTCAGAGCTTTATTTTCTTCTTTAAAAACAGTGGGAATGTTCACACCACTGCATTAATGAGCAATGGCAACCTTCTTCCTGCATCGTCTTTCCAAAGATTCTTTTATCTTTTAGGTTTGTTTTGTTTATGTGATTTTTGCCTTTGCCTTTCATGTTAAGTGTGATTTTCTTCAAATGTCTAGTGATATCAGATGCTCATTCGTACTTTGTTGTTGTTTAAGTTGTTATGTCCTGTCTCTTTTACAGCCCCCTGGATTGTAGCTCACCAGGCCTCATGGGACTCTCCAGGCAAGAATACTGGAGCGGGTTGCCATTTCCTTCTCCAAGGGATCTTCCCAACCCGGGGATTGAACCTGTGTCTCCTGTATTACAGGTTTGCCACTGAGCCACTTGAAAAGCCCAATTCATTTATACTTAATAGGTTATAAATCTGGGATTTGAGCTGAAAAAGATGGCCTCACTTCATTCTCAACTGAGACTGGCATCCCAGATTCTTAAGATCTTTTATTCAAAATCTTCAGAAAAATAGGCTTTCGACTTTCAAGGCACCTGGGGGTTTTTTTAGCATTTCCTTCATTGGGCCCTCAAGATTCAACTTCCTTCGGCTAATCCAGTTACCACTTATCCATCCACTCTAAATTCCCAAAACATCTCACCTGCTGTCATTTCTTGCTTGTTGTATAAATCCTTTGGCATTCGTAACTTTAAACAAAAAAAAATTTTTTTTTTACTGTCATTTCCATAGGTTCTCAGAAAGAAACAGAAAAAAATACGTCTTTAGTTCATTATGCTTAGTATAAGAGTAGCTTTCACTGATTTTCTTAAGATATATTATAAGGTGCTCAGGGGCAGAGTTCCTGTCTTGCTAATGTCTCTGTTTCCTAACAGATAGTGAGCACTCAGTAAGCACCCACCAAGTGAATGGGAGAAATAAGAGAATTCAGTTTTAAAAACCTCTCAGACAGCAATCTAGCGACTGGCCACAAGGGGGCACTGCCTGTGTTCATATTAACTTTCAAGATTAGCTCAAAATTCAGAGAAACCTCCAGTTAGAGATCAGACAGGCTGATATACAGAGCAGCATGTATTTTAACATTACGACAGCATTCATAGTGTTCCTCTAAGCCCAGGGGAGTTTCTTGAAGCAAAAAAGCCCTTTTAGGAAGTAATTTTTTTTGCTGAAATAAGTGATAGGGATGTACCTTGAAGATTTATTAATAATCCTATGGATGCACCTGACATGTGAGTATTGAGGGCTTCTGGACCCTGCACAGGGGATTCTAAAGGGGTAGAAAATCTGTGCGAGAAGGAGGTGAGGTATAACTGGGTCTATGAAAAGAGAGACAGGAGAATGGGAGGGAGGGAGAAGGGGAGGGGGGAAGGAAGAAGGAAAGGGAAAAGCACAGAGCCAGGGCTGGGGAATTAGGGAAAAGAGTGTCCATTGCAGCTCTCAGAAAGGTGATCTAAAATGATTTTGAATATCTTCCTTTGATTTTCTAAATAGATGTGAGTGCCGAACAGCTGAATCAGAGTCCTCAGTCTATGTCCATTCAGGAGGGAGAGGACGTCTCCATGAACTGCAATTCCTCAAGCATGTTAAACCTCTTGCTGTGGTACAAGCAGGATGCCGGAGAAGGCCCAATCCTACTAATAAAATTACTTAAGGGTGGTGAGTTGGCCAGAAATGGGAAACGGACTGCTCAGTTTGGAGGAACAAGAAAGGACAGCTTACTGAACATTTCGGCCTCTGAACCTAAAGATGCAGGCACCTACTTCTGTGCTGGCAGCACCGTGCTCCCCAAGCACCTGCAGCCTGCACTCAAACTGGCAATGAGCACACCAGTCACCGTGCTTTCCCAGTTCCTGCTCTCTTGACATGAGATGCAACTGTGCACACGACCCCTGGCCCCTGCCCCCTGCCCTTCTGCTACTGCAAACTCATGTAGTCAAGGCTTACCTTCCAAAGAATGTGCTCTGCTTAATGAACACAACTCCTTTCTAATGTATAGAGTAGGTTTGCTTACTTATTTTGTCAGGATATAAAGAGAAAGGATCAATATACAATCACAATCAAATATTTAGCATATTTCTCTTACAAATGGATAGATATTATGTATGAGTAGTAAATAAGCCACAAAGATCTAATGTACAGTATAATGAATTTAGACAAGATGTCCTTTTCATTATAGGGGAATGGAATGCAAAAGTAGGAAGTCAAGAAACACCTGCAGTAACAGGCAAATTTGGCCTTGGAATATGGAATGAAGCAAGGCAAAGACTAATACAGTTTTGCCAAGAAAATGCACTGGTCATAACAAACACCCTCTTCCAACAACACAAGAGAAGACTCTATACATGGACATCACCAGATGGTCAACACTGAAATCAGATTGATTATATTCTTTTCAGCCAAAGATGGAGAAGCTCTATACAGTCAGCAAAAACAAGACCAGGTGCTGACTGTGGCTCAGACCATGAACTCCTTATTACCAAATTAAAGCTTAAATTGAAGAAAGTAGGGAAAACCACTAGACCATTCAGGTATGACCTAAATCAAATCCCTTATGATTATACAGTGGAAGTGAGAAATAGATTTAAGGGCCTAGATCTGATAGATAGAGTACCTGATGAACTATGGAATGAGGTTCGTGACATTGTACAGGAGACAGGGATCAAGACCCTCTCCATGGAAAGAAATGCAAAAAAGCAAAATGGCTGTCTGGGGAGGCCTTACAAATAGCTGTGAAAAGAAGAGAAGCAAAAAGCAAAGGAGAAAAGGAAAGATATAAACATCTGAATGCAGAGTTCCAAAGAATAGCAAGAAGAGATAAGAAAGCCTTCTTCAGCGATCAATGCAAAGAAATAGAGGAAAACAACAGAATGGGAAAGACTAGAGATCTCTTCAAGAAAATCAGAGATACCAAAGGAACATTTCATGCAAAGATGGGCTCGATAAAGGACAGAAATGGTATGGACGTAACAGAAGCAGAAGATATTAAGAAGAGATGGCAAGAATACACAGGAAAACTGTACAAAAAAGATCTTCACGACCCAGATAATCACGATGGTGTGATCACTGACCTAGAGCCAGACATCCTGGAATGTGAAGTCAAGTGGGCCTTAGAAAGCATCACTACAAACAAAGCTAGTGGAGGTGATAAAATTTCCAGTTGAGCTATTCGAAATCCTGAAAGATGATGCTGTGAAACTGCTGCACTCAATATGCCAGCAAATTTGGAAAACTCAGCAGTGGCCACAGGACTGGAAAAGGTCAGTTTTCATTCCAATCCCAAAGAAAGGCAATGCCAAAGAATGCTCAAACTACCACACAATTGCACTCATCTCACACGCTAGGAAAGTAATGCTCAAAATTCTCCAAGCCAGGCTTCAGCAGTACGTGAACCGTGAACTTGCAGATGTTCAAGCTGGTTTTTGAAAAGGCAGAGGAACCAGAGATCAAATTGCCAACATCCACTGGATCATCAAAAAAGCCAGAGAGTTCCAGAAAAACATCTGTTTCTGCTTTATTGACTATGACAAAGCCTTTGACTGTGTGGATCACAATAAACTGTGGAAAATTCTGAAAGAGATGGGAATACCAGACCACCTGATCTGCCTCTTGAGAAATTTGTATGCAGGTCAGGAAGCAACAGTTAGAACTGGACATGGAACAACAGACTGGTTCCAAATAGGAAAAGGAGTACGTCAAGGCTGTATATTGTCACCCTGTTTATTTAACTTATATGTAGAGTACATCATGAGAAACGCTGGACTGGAAGAAACACAAGCTGAAATCAAGATTGCTGGGAGAAATATCAATAACTTCAGCTATGCAGATGACACCACCCTTATGGCAGAAAGTGAAGAGGAACTCAAAAGCCTCTTGATGAAGGTGAAAGTGGAGAGTGAAAAAGTGGGCTTAAAGGTCAACATTCAGAAAACGAATATCATGGCATCCGGTCCCATCACTTCATGGGAAATAGATGGGGAAACAGTGGAAACGGTGTCAGACTTTTTTTTTCTGGGCTCCAAAATCACTGCAGATTGTGACTGCAGCCATGAAATTAAAAGATGCTTACTCCTTGGAAGGAAAGTTATGACCAACCTAGATAGCATATTCAAAAGCAGAGACATTACTTTGGCAACAAATGTTCGTCTAGTCAAGGCTATGGTTTTTCCAGTGGTCATGTATGGATGTGAGAGTTGGACTCTGAAGAAGGCTGAGCGTTGAAGAATTGATGCTTTTGAACTGTGGTGTTGGAGAAGACTCTTGAGAGTCCCTTGGACTGCAAGGAGATCCAACCAGTCCGTTCTAAAGGAGATAACCCCTGGGATTGCTTTGGAAGGAATGATGCTAAAGCTGAAACTCCAGTACTTTGGCCACCTCATGCGAAGAGTTGACTCATTGGAAAAGACTCTGATGCTGGGAGGGATTGGGGGCAAGAGGAGAAGGGGAGGACAGAGGATGAGATGGCTGGATGGCATCACTGACTCAATGGACAAGAGTCTGAGTGAACTCCGGGAGTTGATGATGGACAGGGAGGCCTGGCATGCTGCGATTCATGGGGTCGCAAAGAGTCAGACAAGACTGAGCGACTGATCTGATCTGATCTGATCTGAGTGTACTATAATTGTATAGATATTGCTTCCTTGGCAATCATAAAAGGTCCGTCTAGTCAAGGCTATGGTTTTTCCTGTGGTCATGTATGGATATGAGAGTTGGACTGTGAAGAAGGCTGAGTGCCGAAGAATTGAGGCTTTTGAACTGTGGTGTTGGAGAAGACTCTTGAGAGTCCCTTGGACTGCAAGGAGATCCAACCAGTCCATTCTGAAGGAGATCAGCCCTTGGATTTCTTTGGAAGGAATGATGCTAAAGCTGAAACTCCAGTCCTTTGGCCACCTCATGCGAAGAGTTGACTCATTGGAAAAGACTCTGATGCTGGGAGGGATTGGGGGCAGGAGGAGAAGGGGAGGACAGAGGATGAGATGGCTGGATGGCATCACTGACTCGATGGACATGAGTCTGGATGAACTCCAGGAGTTGGTGATGGACAGGGAGTCCTGGTGTGCTGTGATTCATGGGGTCGCAAAGAGTCGGACACGACTGAGTGACTGAACTGAACTGAACTGAACTGAACACCTTAAATTCACAGGCTGTTACACATCAAATTTATTCAATTAAACACAAATAAATAAAATATAAAATAAAACAAAAAGATAGCCATCAATGAAATAGAGTTGAGAGACCAGGAATAAATCCATACATCTGTGGCCAATTAATTTTCAATGAAGTGCCAAGACGGTTCAAAAAGGAAGCAACCCAGGGACAACTGGATAGCTATATGCAAGAGCACATACATATGTAAGAATTAACTCAAATGGCTCAAAGGCTTGAACATAAAAGCTATAACTAGAAACCCTTAGAAGAAAACATAGGTAAAATTTGGTGACCTTGGACTATGAAACAATTTCTTAGATGTGACATCAAAAGCAAAGTAACCAAAGAAAAAAATAGGTAAGTTCAACTTCATCAAAATTTAAAATTTTTGTGCATCAAAGGTCACAAAGTTTTCCACAAATGAGAGCGAAAAGGCAACCCAAAAAATGGAAGACTATATTCACAAATCATGTATCTGATGAAGATATACAATTGAAACTATATTTGAAAAGTAACTTACAATTCAGTAATGAAAAGACAAATACCAATTTAAAAATGGGTTAAGGAGATTTGAATAGGCTTTGCTCCAAATAAGATCTGTAAATGGCCAGTGAGACCAAGAAAAGATGCTCAACATCATTATTCATTAGGGAATGTAGATCAAAATCATGAGATACCACATCACACTGACTAGAATAAACATCTTTCTTTAAATGGAAAATGATAAGTGTTGGTCAGACTGTGGAGAAATAGAAATGCTACATGATGTAGCCACTTTGGAAAACAGCTTGGCAGTTCTTTAATTGGTTAAAAATAGAGTTACCATTTTGGAGAAGACAATGGAACCCCACTCCAGTACTCTTGCCTGGAAAATCCCATGGGCGGAGGAGCCTGGTAGGCTGCAGTCCATGGCGTCGCTCAGGGTCGGACACGACTGAGCGACTTCACTTTCACTTTTCACTTTTCACTTTTATGCATTGGAGAAGGAAATGGCAACCCACTCCAGTGTTCTTGCCTGGAGAATCCCAGGGACGGGGGAGCCTGGTGAGCCTGGTGGACTCCTCGCACAGAGTCGGACACGACTGAAGTGACTTAGCAGTAGCAGAGTTACCATTTGACCCAGTAATTACACTCCTAGGTGTCTACAGAAGGATTGAAAACCTGTTTGCAAAAGCTTATATACAAATGTTCATAGCAGAATGATTCCTAATAGCCAAAAAGATTGAAACAACCCAAGTGTCCATCCACTAAAAAAGAGATATATGAAATGTGGCTTATCTATATTATCACATTATATTGCATTATATTCATATTAGGATTATGTCAAATTCTACACCCAACAATTAGAAATTAATCTAATTTGGCTGAAAAGAAAACAAAACTAAAGAGCCAAACTCATAAAAAACTGATCTCTTGACAGAATCTAACAGAAATAGAAAGAATCCACAAAAACATAATTAAAACACTCCATATAATTTAGATACTTTAAAACACACTACATAAAATTTTATGATGGGACTCAAACTATTTTAATTCAATGAAAATGAAAACACCACCTGTCAAGCTTGTGGGATGCAACTGAAACAATACCTAAAGGGATATTTCTAGTCCTAAATTACGTATTAGAAAAGAAGAGGTTGAATGTCCTTTGAACTGAGCAATCAACTTAACAGAGAAAAGGGGCAACAAATAAATCCCAAACAGAATAAGAAATACAAAATTTAATTAATAAAATAGAGCAAAAGCAAAATATCATTTGAAATGACAAATAATGTTGATAAACCTCTGGCAAAACTGGTGAAAGAGGAAGCAACTGATAAAAAGAAACAACATTAGGAATGGGAAAGAAAAGAGAATATCATTAAAGATACAATAGATTTATAGCGATAGAAATAATTCATGCTAATAAATTGAAAACAGATACAATAGTTGATTTCATAGGGCAAAAAAAGAAAAAACCTCACCAACACTGACAAGAAAAATATCTGCACTACTACATATAAAATAGATAACTAATAGCAACCTACTCCATAGCACTAGGAACTCTTCTCAATACTCTGTAATGATCTTTGTGGGAAAAAAAGTTTTTAAAATGTGGATACATATTTATATGTGTATAACTGATTCACTTTGCTATACAGCAGAAACTAACACATTTTAAATCAACTATACACCAATTAAATTTTTAAAAATGAGAAAAAATCTGAATATATCTATCAAAACAACAAAATTGAATTAGTAGCTAAATGTTTACACACAAAAACACGCACAGACACACACACAGGAACATACCAATCTCAGGTCCAGTTTTATGAAAGGATATTTTAAAAGATAATTAGCATCATTTAAAAATTATTTTGGAAAGAAAACAAAGAAAAATATTCCTAATTCATTTTGTGATGCTTTACAACTTTGATTTAAAAAAAAAAAACAAAACAGTTAAGACAATTGAATAGGAGAAATTTCTTTCCTGAAAATAGCTGAAAAAGAAAAATTAAAAATATTGGCAAATCTAAACTGTAATGAATACATGACATAAAATAATATGAGTAATTAGAGTTCATTTTAGAAATGTGTGGGAAATAACATTAGGAAAATCCATTGGGTCACAAAGAGTTGGACATGACCGAAAATGTGCACATGCTTTCATGTAATTTCAACTTAGTAGATTAAAAGAAAAAATTGCAAGAGTATCTCAGTAGATAATATTTTTGATTGATGTTTTATTATGGACATTTTCAAATATGTACAAAGGAAGATAGAATAATGTAAATAATAATAAATAATATAATATAAATAGTAAATAATATAAATAATAATATAGGTATGCCTCACTGGAATTCAACAATTATCAGTAATCTCAGCATGACTAATTTTTCTTCATTTATACTCCTTCATCCCCTCTCACCCTCACCCAGTTGAATTACTTTAAAGCAGTTCCTTTGATCACAATCCCTTCCTGCATCTCAGATCTTCCTTCTGAGATTTCGTGTGTGTGTGTGTGTGTGTGTTTGATCACACCTAGCTGCATGAAGGATCTTCGTTTCCTGACTGGGAATGGAACCCACATCCCTTGCATTGAGACCTCAAAGTCCTAACTATTGGACCAGCAGGGAAGTCTCATTCTGAGAGATTGCTTTTGCTCCTTTCTTCCTAGGAACAAAGTCTGCAGTCTTAATTTCAACCTCATTTTTTTTTTTTTCCAACCTCATTCTTGAAGATAGTTTACTTATAATTTTAGTTTATTACTCATTAATTTATTACTCGTTAATAGGTTAATAGCTATTTTCTATCAGTATTTTGAAGACATTTTCCAGTATATTATAGCTTCCATTGCTGATTTTTATATATCTGCTCAGTGTTATTGCCATTCCTTTGTCAATAACTTTTTTTTTCTTTCTGACTTCTTTTAAAATCTTCTCTTTGACTTGGCAATATTTCTAAAATGTGGCTGTTTATAGAAATAACCTGAGTTGCTGGTTTAAAAATTGTAGACTCTCAGGTCTCTTCCTTGGAGATTCTATGTTATACTGAATTCACAAAAATTCACATCTATCTTTTAATTCATGAATTATCCTTTTAATTCTATTAATATATTGTTTGGCCCATCCACTGAATTATTACATCCAACAATTACATTATTTCATTTATGAAAGTTATATTTGGTTCTTTATCCAATCCACCTAGCCAGTTTTTATCCTCTTGATTCTTTTCTCATCGTTGACTTCCTGTATTATCTTTTTAATGTTGCATACATAGATATTTTAGATTTAATAATTCCAAATTTGAAGACCCTGGGAATATCGACGTGTTGCTTATTTTCTAGTGGCTCTCGTGTCTTCCAGGATAATGAGATCAATAGTGAGTCTTCAAAGGAGTTTTGGGAAAGAAGTTTTGCCTCTCTCCCCACCTGTTCCTCTGTTCCAGCTCTCCACAGAATGCTTCAGCCCTTCACCCCACAGCGTGGGTTCCTCCTGGAACTAACAGCATTCTCTAACTTTCTGGTGTACCGTTTCCCTCTGCCTTCACTGAGCCACAACCACTATTAGCGGTATGGGTAGCTTGGAGTAGTCTGTCCTTTAAGGGTGACGCAATTTTGGAAGAACCTATCATCACTGTTAAAACATGTGGATCCAAGTTTACAGCTATTCTTCACCAGCTCACAAGATGGCAGTGCTCTGTTTTAAATGACTCCCCTGAGTGACTGATGGGAGGGATTTGAATTAGAGCTAAATGATACTTGTTTTCCTGGCTGGCTGAATAGTCAAATTGCTATTTCCGTTTTGTGGTGTGTGTGTCTGTGTCTGTGTCTGTGTGTCTGCACACATTCATGCACATACATGTGCTAGAGAGAGAGGGTGTTGGTTTAAAAAAGGAAAGCGTGAGGCAGTAAAAACAAACCCAAGAAGCGAAGGATGGAGACGTGGCCACGAGCTTCGCTAGTGATCTTCTGGCTTCAACTGAGCTGTGAGTAGCACAATTCTTAATATAAAAGATGAGGGACGGTCAGGAAAATCTGAGGATTAATCCTCAGAAAACACAAGGGGGGGAAAGTGAAATTCATTCTGACTTATCTGGGAGCATCTAATGTTTTTACTGGAGAATATTTATGATCTCTGACAAGATTTGACCTGACATCATTCTTTCTCTGACCAATTTATTTATTGATCTTTTCTAAACAGTGGTGAAGAGTGATGACCAAGTGATGCAGAGCCCCCCATCTCTGATTGTCCATGAGGGAAGCAATGCAACTCTCAGTTACAGTTACAAAGTGACTAACTTTCAAAGCCTGCATTGGTATAAGCAGGAAGAGAAAGTTCCCACATTTCTATTTGAGCTAATTTCAACTGGGATTGAGAAGAAGTCAGGAAGATTAATAGGCACATTAGACGGAAAAGAACTTCTCAGCACCCTGCACATCACAGTCACTGAGCTCGGAGACTCAGCCACCTACCTCTGTGCAGTGGAGGCACAGTGCTTTCCAGGCACCTGCAGCCTGGACGCAAATGCTGCAACTGAGGCTCCTGCAACTGTTAGATGGGTTTCTTGCTAAATCATGCATGCCTTCAAAATCAAGCTGTAAGGAAAAGCAGCTATTGGTGCTTTTTGCCCATGTTGACAATTACTCAGGAAGCTTAATGAGTCTCAGCTCAGACCAACTCATATCACTCTATTACTGCTTTGCTACGGAAGTCAGCATAGCTAATATTTTCAGTGAATACCAACTCCATTACCACACTATTATGGCCTGTGGTAGAAAGAAAGCCTTTTACCAGGATTGCACCAGTAACTAGCATGTGTACCACCCATCATTCACTTTGCCTGACAGCTTCTATGGATAAAAAGTTCAGTTTATTTTTGGTTTTCTAGTCCCACCTAGAATAGACTTATTTATAGAGTTCTCCCTGCAACTTTTTTGCTGGACCTATTAGCAAAGAACAAAAAGTGAAAACCAAGGCATCGTTGCTTGATTCAAATGAAAGTTTTTCTTCCCTACTTTCAGTATTCTTACTCACTCCCTTGATTTGAGAGTTGTTGCTTATACTAGGTGCTTCATGAAAATGACATAGTAGAATTTTCTTAAGATTTAACACATTAATTTGAACATTTAGTATCTTAAGCAGTCTCCCCCCCCAAAAATGTTAGCCAACCCAAGTTATGCAAAACTAACATAAGCTTAGCCTGGTTGAGTTATGATATATTTTTCCATGAAATATTCTTTCATCATATTTATTGTATTAACAAAGAGTTTGTAATGAAAACAACTGTTTATTGAGATGAGAAAATACTATGTGCTTTGTTGGAGAAGGAAATGGCAACCCACTCCAGTACTCTTGCCTGAGAAATTCCATGGACAGAGGAGCCTGGTAGGCTGCAATCCGTGGGGTCGCAAAGAATCAGATATGACTGAGCGACTTCACTTTCTTTCTTTCTTTCTTGTACTTTACAAATATTACTTCATTGAATTTTCAGAGTAACTCTGATTGATCATTGTTCCTATTCCCTGTTAACAAATCAGGAAATGCAATTTCAGGAAGACTAAGGTATCCCCCCATAAAAATAACTGATAGAATTTGAAATTAAGACTATCCAATTCCAAAGGCTATGCTTTCTCCAATACATGTCCCATATTATATATCATGGGGAGAAAAATAATGCACAGCATAACCACAATTTTATACCAGATTGATACACAAAACATCAGAATAGCACATTTGACGCATGAATAAAGTAACATGTACACAATAACATGTGAATTAAACAACACCAAAATGTTTTCAGCAATATTATTGATAGTTGTCTTTGAGTACTGTGTGTGTGCTAAGTCACTTCAGTTTTGTCCTATTCTTTGCAACCCCGTAGACTGTAGCCTGCCAGCTCCTCTGTTCATGGGATTCTTCAGGCAAGAGTACTAGAGAGGGTTACCATTTGCTCCTCCAGGGGATCTTCCTGACCAAGGGATTGAACCTGCATCTCTTTACATCTACTTGACATCTACAATGCACTTCTTTGCATTGGCAGGCGGGTTCTTTACTACTAACACCACCTGGGAAACCCAAAGGCTTAGTACTATTTACTATTTTTCTGCTTTATAATATTCTTTACTGTTTAAACTGCCTGCAAGGAGAAAAAAATACAATATGTTTCATTTTAAAATACCAAAATCCCAGGAAACTGAAACTGCATTATAGGGCTATTATCTGACATATACAGTGTCGCTGGATTATGACAAGAACAATACATGACCAAACGACATGGCATTAAAACAAGATTTTTTATTGGTAGCTCTTCAAAGCACTGCAGATTTATGCTATCCCTTAAACTGGGAAGGTGTTAAAGCTACAAAATCACCTATTTCTCCTGATAATCGATTTTAAAGATTAACCTATAAGGGGCGTGTTCTAATACCCTGTCTGTAGAAGAATGCAGACAATAAAGACAACTTGGGCTCATGAGTGTTAAGAAAACACATTGCAAGTTGAGCACAGCTCTGATTACACTGACCAGGAAAGGAGGAGACAGAGCAGGAGAACAGCAGATAATCATTAAAGGAAGAAACAAAGTTAAATGTGCCAGGATGTTGCTGCCGTTCTTCAGCCTCCACACACCTCTCTGCCCATTTTTCTTTCCTCCTTTTCTTTCTACACAAAGAGCCAGAAGCCAGGGATGGGATAAGAATTCATCTTTAATTTATTTAAGGCTACAAAATTGAAGTAAGAAACTCTATGGCAAATATAAAGTGAAGACAACAGGAAGAACAAGACAAAGTATTTCTTTTTTCATTTGAAGTCCTAGGAAGAAAAGGTCTAGGAGGCTGATGACTAATCATTCTGCAGATGGCCTTCTTTAATACAGGAGGTGTGTTCCTCAAAAGTTGTATGTAAACTGGGTTTTTATCTTATCACCCTCCCCGATTCTTAATCCTCAAGAAGTATACAAGGCCAAACACTGAAAAATAAAAATCACAGTGTTAACTCATTATTCACTGTAGAAATCATCTTACCCTCAGCAATTTACAGTCCACATGCCCTCAAGTTTTCCCATATACAAGACCTGTCAGACACTTAGCCTCCAATGCATTAAATATACAGTCATATATAAATGTTTATAAGTTATGATAAGTTTTTAATATTTATAAAATTCTTGTGGTGGGTAAAGGAAGTCTATTGCATTATTTGATCTGGTTTTCAATCTGTTTAAAATATTTCTTAATTTTAGTTACTCCTTTCATGCATGGTAAGGAAGGGAGTTTATGAGATTTTCAACATATAGGCTGAATGCAGGGCCCTTTTATGACAACTTGGGACATGGTTTTTACCTGGCCATCTCCCTTGTCATTCTTGACAACTCATCAAGATAAAGCAGGTCCTTTTCATTCTCAGCAGATGGCTATATAAATAGTCATGAATCCCATAAATTCTACTGAATTTTTCCTAAAGAAGAAATTTACTAGAAGAAAAAAAAATGAGAAACATGAAACTTGAGGTGCTATATTCAGAA
This sequence comes from Bubalus bubalis, assembly GCF_019923935.1. Taxonomy (NCBI): domain Eukaryota; kingdom Metazoa; phylum Chordata; class Mammalia; order Artiodactyla; family Bovidae; genus Bubalus; species Bubalus bubalis. The sequence goes on from NC_059167.1 coordinate 80,396,484, forward strand.
ACAATTTAAATATTCACCCATAGGATGGAGCTTACTTGTTACAGTATATTTTTTAAAATACTCTAAAATATAGAGATTCAGTTCAGTTAAGTCACTCAGTCATGTCCAACTCTTTGCGACCACATAGACTGCAGCACACCAGGCTTCCCTGTCCATCACCAACTCCCGGAGCTTGCTCAAATTCAGGTTGATTGAGTCAGTGATGCCATCCAACCATCTCATCCTGTCATCCCCTTCTCCTCCTGCCTTCAATCTTTTCCAGCATCAGAGTCTTTTCAGATGAGTCAGTTCTTTGCATCAGATGGCCAAAGTATTGGAGTTTCAGCTTCAGCATCAGTCCTTCCAATGAATATTCAGGACTGATTTCCTTTCGGATGGACTGGTTGGATCTCCTTGCAGTCCAAGGGACTCTCAAGAGTCTTCTCCAACACCACAGTTCAAAAACATCAATTCTTCTGCACTCACCTTTCTTTACAGTCCAAATCTCACATCCATACATGACTACTGGAAAAAACTATAGCTTTGACTAGACGGACCTTTGTCGGCAAAGTAATGTCTCTGGTTTTTAGTATGCTGTCTAGGTTGGTCATAGCTTCTCTTCCAAGGTACAAGTGTCTTTTCATTTCATTGTTGCAGTCACCATCTGCAGTGACTTTGGAGCCCAAGAAAACATAGTCTCTCACTGTTTCCATTTTTCCCCATCTATTTGTCATGAAGTGATGGGAGCAGATGCCATGATCTTAGTTTTTTGAATGTTGAGTTTTAAGCCAGCTTTTTCAGAAATTGCACTCATCTCACATGCTAGCAAAGTAATGCTCAAAATTCTGCAAGCCAAGCTTCAACAGTACATGAACAATGAACTTCCAGATGTTCAAGCTGGATTTAGAAAAGGCAGAGGAACCAGAGATCAAATTGCAAACATCCACTGGATCATCGAAAAAGCAAGAGAATTCCAGAAAAACATCTACTTCTGCTTTATTGTTTACACCAAAGCCTTTGACTATGTAGATTAAAACAAACTGTGGAGAATTCAAGAGATGAGAATACCAGACCACATTACCTGCCTCCTGAGAAATGTGTATGCAGGTCAGGAAGCAATAGTTAGAACCAGCCATAGAACAACAGACTGGTTCCAAATTGGGAAAGGAGTACATCAAGGCTGTATATTGTCACCCTTCTTATTTAACTTATATGCAGAGTACATCATGAGAAATGCAAGGCTGGATGAAGCACAAGCTGGAATCAAGATTGCTGGGAGAAATATCAATAATCTCAGATATGCAGATTACACCACCCTTATGGCAGAAAGTGAAGAGGAACTAAAGCACCTGTTGATAAAAGTGAAAGAGGAGAGTGATAAAGCTGGCTTAAAACTCAACATTCAAAAATATAGAGATTATGAAGTGATATCAGTAGTGTTTATAGGATAACATTAAGTTAAAGAAACAGTACAATGCCATCACCTTGTTACTCAAGTGTTCTTAGTTTAATTTCCACTCAAAATCACTGCAGATGGTGATTGCAGCCATGAAATTAAAAGACACTTACTCCTTGGAAGCAAAGTTATGACCAACCTAGATAGCATATTCAAAGCAGAGACATTATTTTGCCAACAAAGGTCCGTCTAGTCAAGGCTATGGTTTTTCCAGTGGTCATGTATGGATGTGAAAGTTGGACTGTGAAGAAAGCTGAGCGCCAAAGAATTGATGCTTCTGAACTGTGGTGTTGGAGAAGACTCTTGAGAGTCCCTTGGACTGCAAGGAGATCCAACCAATTCATTCTAAAAGAGATCAGTCCTAGGTGTTTGGAAGGAATGATGCTAAAGCTGAAACTCCAGTACTTTGGCCACCTCATGGGAAGAATTGACTCATTGGAAAAGACTCTGATGCTGGGAGGGATTAGGGGCAGGAGGAGAAGGGGACGACAGAGGATGAGATGGCTGGATGGCATCACTGACTCGATGGACGTGAATTTGAGTGAACTCCAGGAGTTGGTGATGGATAGGGAGTCCTGGCGTGCTGCGATTCATGGGGTCGCAAAGAGTCAGACATGACTGACCAGCTGAACTGAACTGAAATCAACTATGTTGTTTTATTTAAGCTTCTGCCTTAAAAACTATGTTTCCTATTCAATAGGATTTTTAAGGCTTTCCTCACCCCCTGCTTTTTTTTTTCCTTGTCTGACATGCTTGAATCCAGGGTATCCCACCTCTTCACAATATAACCAGAAAGTCCTCAGGAGATACACTCAAAACATAAATGAGTTTTTATAAGCTCCCACAGCCCTGAGTCTGTATCTCAAAATACATACATCTGGCGCCTTGATAGAAAGGCATCTCTCATGACCAAAACCTCCTGTGGAGTATTTGAACACATGTCTTTGCACTAGTTCAGAGCTACACAAGGAGGGCATTTACCCAAATGGCATTCCAGGCATTGATGCCACTTAAAATGCAGACCTCCATGAGCAGCAGGTCCTCTCACCCACCAGTCAAACCAAACATGCTCTTCTCCCCTTTATGGAATCTGAAAAGCTACCCTACCATTCCAGACTATGACCCCCCCATCCCCTCCTTTTTTCTTTTTTTCACTTTGCTGAATCTACCTAGACTTCTAAAAGAAAACATTGGTGTTAGACTTTTTGTCTGCTTGTCTGTTTTTTTTCCAGAAGACCCCTGAGATACAAAGAACATGGTAACTCCTCTCACAGCTGGTCATTGGCTCAGGGATATGAAGAGCTTGCAATTTAGTTTAGTCCTGGGGCGAAAACGCAGCTGAAATGGGAACTGTTTCTTTTTCATTCATTCCTGTTTTCTTCTGTTAACAAGAACCAACAGAATTTACATCTCAAAAGAGTAACCTGTCACCAAAAGAAATATTCTAATTACAAGGCCAGTATTTATTAGTCATTAAAAAAAAGAAAGAAGAAAGAAAACCATGTTAAAGAAACACGTATAACCTCAACCTACAGGAATTACCACTGTGGACAGTTAAGCATTTCTACTTTCCATTTCATCTTGTTCACAAACATGAAAAAATAAGTCTAGAGAGATGTGGGAAGTTCACATTATTTCAAAGAACCAGTGTTTTTCAAAGTCTCTGCAAGAAAAGATAGTTTTGTTTCTTTAAAAAAAAAATCTCCTTATGTAGTTCAGTTGAGCTCCTCCCATTTCTGACCTGAACCCCAGTGACTTGATTCTGAGACACTGTCCTCTTGGAAGCTGTCACCAAGTAACATAAACTCATTACCGAGAGATCCAGAAGAAATGATGAATATGAAGTTTATCTTCACTTCACTTCTAGCACTGGCCCTTCCAGGTAACTGAGCCCTGTCCTGCATCTGAGTTGCCCTCCTAGAGGAGGCAGCCTGAATGAGCCTTGGTTGAGGTCTACTTTGTGTTTCAGGGCTGAGAAGAGCAGACTGGATCAGATCCCAGGATTCAGAAGTGTCTGGAGAAGAGGGGAAGACTGTGAGCCTATTTTGTAATTATTATACTTCATCTAGGAACTTCATTAGTCTCCTCTGGTATCGACAGTATCCAAATCAGGCACCAGAATATATTCTCTACAGACAGTGGGGGTCCTCTGGAAAAGGATATGCCAGTTTTGCCACAGAACGGTTTTACTCAGATAATACAGCCAACACAACCAATTTGTACATCAAAAAGGTGGTGCCTGCAGACACAGCCTTGTATCTCTGTGCCCTGGAGAGGCACAAAGAGAATACTGCATAGGGTGGCCGTACAAGAACATCAACGCACAGGAGGAAACAGAATTTAGCACCCAAAACCACACTGAGGAAACCAGAATTGAAAGAGACACGTGTACCCCAATGTTCACCACAGCACTGTTTACAATAGCTAGGACATGGAAGCAACCTAGATGTCCAGCGGCAGATGAATAGATAAGAAAGCTGTGGTACATATACACAATGGAGTATTACTCAGACATTAAAAGGAATAGATTTGAATCAGTTCTAATGAGGTGGATGAAACTGGAGCCTATTTTACAGAGTGAAGTAAGTCAGAAAGAAAAACACCAATACAGTATACTAAAGCGTATATATGGAATTTAGAAAGATGGTAACAATGAGCCTATATACGAGATAGCAAAAGAAACACAGATGTAAAGAACAGACTTTTGGACTCTGTGGGAGAGGGCGAGGGTGGGATGATTTGAGAGAATAGCACTGAAACATGTATATTATCATATGTGAAATAGATCACCAGTCCAGGTTCGATGCATGAAACAGGGTGTTCAGGGGCTGGTGCACTGGGATGACCCTGAGGGATGGGATGGGGAGGGACGAGGATGGGGGGCTCAGGATGGGGAACACATGTACACCCATGGCTGATTCATGCCAATGTATGGTAAAAACCACTACAGTATTGTAAAGTAATTAGCATCCAATTAAAATAAATTAATTAAAAAATACACACTGATTTTTTTTTGTAAGACACATCATGGTAGTTTGGAGATATGGGATCAGAAAAATTCTGCTCTGACTACATTACAGCTATTCAGTTGTAAGCAAATAGCTTAAGCTTTTGGAATTCTTATTTCCTGAAATTAGAGATAATAATACCATGCTTCTTTGTCAGTTCTTACCTTTCCAGTTGGAGACAGGAGGCCAAGTGAGTAAGGGAAATTTTCACACAGGCTGCTTGAGTCAGAGGACACCTGCTGCAATGGTTCAAACCACACTTCTAACTGTCTACTACCATCCAAAGCCTAGCATCTTTGTACAAATGTTGGACAGGGTGTAAAGGACAAAGGAAGACTTAAAACCTTATTCATTATAAACTGTGTTAGCACAAGCAGCCTTGTTAGCCTTGTGTTACCACAGGCGGCTTCCAGGCTAGAAACCTAGGGTTCCTGCAGTTCACAGTGAAGCCTGCACCAGCCTCACTGTGGCTGAATAACTGCACCAGTCATTATAAGAGAACTTATTTCTACATAAACAAAATTTTTTTAAAGTCTTAGCTCCAAACTTTGTAGCTAGTGTTAAACAACTGAGGACTCTTCTCAATCCCAGCTCAGCATCCCTGGCTCTTCCTCCTCTCTTGAACTGGAGACACCAGCTTTACGGCTCACTGCCCCCTAAATCCTCTTCCTTAGTTGTCCCAGACCCACTGACAGAGCCCTCCCCCCACTCCCTGGAATGCGCTGTGTATGTCTCCAACTCATCTTTTACATGGATAAATAAGAAAAAGCAAGCTTCAGCACTCCGCTCTATAGTAGACCAGTCAGTGGAAGATTGAACTGATTGTACCAAGCATTCAGAAATCTCCATTGACCTCTCATGGGAAACCACTTTTGGTCTCAAAGAAAGAAAAGTTAAAGCTATAATCTTCATAATTAATTTTGTCTTATGATTGTTTTAAAATAGTTAAAAATTGTGGAATCTAAACTATGGCACAAATGAACTTATCTATGAAACAGAAACAGACTCACACGCTTAGAAAACACGCTTGTGGTTGCCAAGTGGGGTGGGGGAAAGATGGATTAGGATTAGCAGATGGATAAACAAAAAGGTCCTACTGTATAGCACAGGGAACTATGTTCAATATCCTGTGGTAAACCATAACAGGAAGGAATACAGAAAGGAATGTGTATAACTGAATCACATCACTTTGCTACATACCAGAAATTAACACATTATAAATCAACTATACTCCAATAAAAAAGTTATATATTGAATTGTCTTTAAGAGATGAATACCTTCTCATTTTTAAAAAGTTGGAACATTATTGGAACATTACAGATAAGGCATAAGTCCTTCTTGCTCACATCTTCATCTGGTCTCTTTTCCTAGAGGTAAATGCTGCTTTGGGTTTATATGGTAATATATATTACAGCCCTTTATCATAATTAGTATGGGCATATATGTATACATGTACTCATGGAATATATGTACTGTTATTTTGTGGCATTTTTACATAAATGTTAACAGACATGTTTTACTCAGCAACTTCCCTTTATTTTACTCACAAAATAGTCTTGAAGACAACCCATGTTAATAGGTAGAAATCATTTCATTTCCTTTTAATTCATGCAAAGTAATTCATTGTATCAATGTTAATACACATGTTTTACTCAGCAACTTCCCTTTATTTTACTCACAAAATGGATTTGAAAACTAGCCATGTTGATAGATAGAGATCATTTCATTCCCTTTTAATTCATACAAAGTAATTCATTGTCTCAATTGTCTTCATCTTATTTAATACTACCAGTAATAGTAATAATACAATTTCTCTATGAGGTAGTGAACCAAGGCTTAGAAGATTAACTGACCAACATCACATGACTAGTAAGTGGCAGAATGGAACACAAATCAAATCTTCTGACTTTATTTAGAAGGTACTTCTGAATCTAGTCTAGGTTTTTCTTGTTTCTCATTGTCACCATGCTCAGTGACCAGGAAGAAGACTTTCTTCACAGAAACCCCTTTCTCCAGAGCCAACAAAGGTCTGTCTAGTCAAAGCTATGGTTTTTCCAGTAGTCATGTATAGATGTGAGAGTTGGGCTATAAAGACAGCTGAGCGCCAAAGAATTGATGCTTTTGAACTGTGGTGTTGGAGAAGACTCTTGAGAGTCCCTTGGACTGCAAGGAGATCCAACCAGTCCATCCTAAAGGAAATCAGTCCTGAATATTCATTGGAAGGACCGATGTTGAAGCTGAAACTCCAATACTTTGGCCACCTGATTTGAAGAACGGACTCAATGGAAAAGACCTTGATACTGGGAAAGATTGAAGGAGGGAGTCTCGAAAAGGGAATGACAGAGGATGAGATGGTTGGATGGCATCACTGATTCAATGGACATAAGTATGAGTAAACTCCGGGAGTTGGTGATGGACAGGGAGGCCTGGCGTGCTGTGGTTCATGGGGTCACAAAGAGTTGGACACGACTGAGTGACTGAACTGAAATGAACTGAATCTGAATATATGGCTTATATAAATTGCTGCTCATTTGGCATGATTCTTATGGTTCTTGGGCAGGATAGCAAAACCCCTCTCCTCCATATTTGTAAACTTTCCTATAATGCAACTCTGATTGATGCTGCCAAGTTTTTCCTTCATTCCTTTCTCTCCAATCAAAGAAAACTATGTCTCTTCAAAATGCTCAATAACAGGGAATCAAGCCTGATGTTGATGTCTAATAGGAAACATAAAAAGGATTAAACTCAGATAACTGTGGGGAATAGTGACATGATGGAGTGTCGACATATTGTACTGGTTGTCATGTTTCCACCTGTGGCTGCAGCATCGCGCACAACTCCAGTGCTCTGCATGAGGCTGGCCATGCACACAGAGCAGAGTGGAGCCTTGGGCTTGTCAGAACACACAGATTTTACTCAGGGAGATCAGAAGACTGGCCACATGTGCTGCCCAAGACTGCCATGGGCAGTTGTAATTCCATCTTCCTCAGCAGGGACCGAGACACCTGGAGGTGGAAACTTTTCTGAAAGATGCTTGTAGTGAAGGAGAGGGAAAGAGTAAAAGAGATCAGGCTACAATTTCTTCTGCAGTCTTCTTCAGACACTGGGACTTGTAGAGGTTCTAAACAGGTTGTCCAGAACTATTGCACTGTGAGTCACAGATCCAGCCTGGCCTGTTCTCTGTTGTTACTTTTTCTGCTGGTTTCAGCAGCACTCAAAGAATCAGTCTATCCGAACCTGGCATCTTTACAGAAGGGGGCTCTTGGCTCTGAACAGCAAATACTTTACAAGTAATCCAGTTATTTTCTTTCTTGGTTTAGGTGGCATCCCAGTGGGGAAATGTGATATTTTTCAAGTGATTGTTTGAAGTTCAGCAGCTTCTAGGAACAGACAATTTTCTGAGAACTTGCAGAAAGCAGCCAACACTGTCATTCTCACCATCTGAGCTGTGAGGCCAGGAGACTAGAAGGAGTATGTGTGTGCACTCAGGATGCTCACAGTAAGAGGAACAATAAAAACTGTAAGACCAAAACCTCAGAGCTTGTACCCCAGACTCACCTGCTGCAGGAGCTGGGGAGGACCCTCAGATCCTAAACGGAAAAGCATAACTGAAGAATGGAAAGGAAACAGATGATTGTATTACAGGAAAAACCATCGCAAACTGCATTCACTGAAGGTTTTCAACTCGCAATCCTGAAATTGACTCTCACCTTTAAATCTTAACAAATTAAAGAAAAAAAAATCTGGCATTTTCTTTTAATGTAATTATGTTTCTATTTTCTTTAAACTTTTAGTAAAAGTTGCAGGGAGAAATATCAATAACCTCAGATATGCAGATGACACCACCCTTATGGCAGAAAGTGAAGAAGAACTAAAGAGCCTCTTGATGAAAGTGAAAGAGGAGAGTCAAAAAGTTGGCTTAAAACTCAACATTCAGAAGACTAAGATCATGGCATCTGGTCCCATCATTTCATGGCAAATAGATAGGGAAACAGTGGAAACTTTATTTTGGGGGGGGGGCCTCCAAAATCACTGCAGATGGTGATTGCAACCATGAAATTAAAAGACGCTTACTCCTTGGAAGAAAATTTATGACCAACCTAGACAGCATATTAAAAACCAGAGACATTACTTTGTCAACAAAGGTCCGTCTAGTCAAGGCTATGGTTTTTCCAGTAGTCATGTATGGATGTGAGAGTTGAACTATAAAGAAAACTGAACACAGAAGAATTGATGCTTTTAAACTGTGGTGTTGAAGAAGACTCTTGAGAGTCCCTTGGACTGCAAGAGATCCAATCGGCCCATCCTAAAGGAAATCAGTCCTGGGTGTTCATTGGAAGGACTGATGTCGAAGCTGAAACGCGAATATTTTGGCCACCTGATGCGAAGAGCTGACTCATTTGAAAAGACCCTGATGTTGGGAAAGATTGAAGGCAGGGGGAGAAGGGGACGACACAGAGTGAGATGGTTAGATGGCATCACCAACTCCATGGACATGAGTTTGGGTAAACTCCAGGAGTTGGTGATGGACAGGGAAGCCTGGCGTGCTGTAGTCCATGGGATTCACAAAGAGTCAGACACGACTGAGCAACTGAACTGAATATTGACGTGTATATATATATATATACACACACATATATATGTGTGTGTGTGTGTATATATATATATATACATATATATATATATACTGCTAAGTCACTTCAGTCGTGTCCGACTCTGTGTGACCTCATAGATGGCAGCCCACCAGGCCCCCCCGTCCCTGGGATTCTCCAGGCAAGAACACTGGAGTGGGTTGCCATTTCCTTCTCCAATGCATGAAAGTGAAAAGTGAAAGTAAAGTCGCTCAGTCGTGTCTGACCCTCAACGACCCCATGGACCACAGCCTTCCAGGGTCCTCTGTACACAGGATTCTATATAACAGAGTAGTAAATCACAACCCACTCCAGTATTCTTGCCTGGAAAATCCCACGGATGGAGAAACCTTGTGGACTGCAGTACGTAGGGCTGAGTATATATATATATATATATATATATATATATATATATATATATATAAAATGTTTTATTTTTCACATAGTACAGTCATGTGCATTCCTACAGGTCAGTAGATATTATTCTAATTTATTTTTTTCTTAATGATAATAACCTTTAGTGAATTATCTTAACACAAAAATAATGCATTTCCATTACAGAAAATATGGCCACTCAGGTAAAGACATAAAAAAGAAACAAAATTAGGAGGGAGAACAAGATGGCAGAGGAGTAGGTGGATGTGGAGTACATCTCTCTCCATGGATAACATCAGGAATACACCTTCAGACACAGAAGTACATGCAGAACACCAAATGAGAGTGGACAGGAGTATCTGATCAGCAGAAAAGAATATATAGACCTATAGACCTACACAAAACTCAGTAGGAGAAGGAACTAGGGGGAAAAATAGGAGTGTTAGTAGGACTGGACCTGCTCTCAGCAGGTGAGGGAACTGAAGCAGGGGTCCAATCCCCACACTGAGGCAATTGTCTGAGTCAGAGTAGAAACATTTAAGGCTGAGAGTGAAAACAGCTGATCTGTGGCAGCTTAAATGGAATGAAAATCAGAGGGTCCTTGCCACAGCCATACAGACCCCAGATGGCACAGTGGCTGGGAGCTGGAGTTTAGGGATTGTGGAGCAATCCCCGGTGAGGGCTGCTGTTGACTGCAGAGAGACAGATCAAGGGGATATGAGGGAGGAGTTTGTGGTGTGAAACGCCTGTGCAGAAAAGCTGGGCAGCCATGGAAGCAAGGCGATACTGCTGAGTCACACATAGAGGGTGGAGCCATCAACCATGGCCTCTCTCCCCCTACACGCCAGCATTGGCAGCTGAACAATAGGGAGGCTGGCCCATCAAATACCTGACAATAGAACTACAGAGTAGGACCCCACCCAGGGTGCCCCATTAAGTGCCTTATGCACCCCTCTACAGAGTAGGACCCAAACTGGTGGGAGGCGGGGGGGAGGGGAGGGGAGGGAGGCTCCTCTATGTGCCTAATGCACCTGAGAAACAGAGAAGGACCCCAAGCGAAGAAGCCCTCTAAGTGCCTGAATGGGCAGAGCCTTGAAAAAAGACTGGCCAAAGAAGCCTTCTGATCACAGCTACAAGAGGCTCAAAAAGACTCCGATAGGGCCATAACTCCTGCGGTGGAGGCAGTCCGTATCCCTGCACACTTGGTGCCATCAGGGTCCCCACAAGCCAAGCAGCTGTGCCACCTTCATGCTCAACTCTTACTGGGGCAGAGCTGCCACAGGCAAAAAAAAGTCTTGCACCTATGCACACAGGGTAGCTTCAGTAGTATCCAACTCTGCGACCCTGTAGACTGTGGCCTACCAGGTTTCTTTGTCGATGGGGGGGGTTGGGGGGGGCGCGCGGGGGTGTTCTCCAGGCAAGAATACTGGAGTGTATTGGCCAATACTGGCTGTCATACCTTTCTAGAGCACTATATTTCCTGCTGCCCTAGCCACCAACTCTCCTGAGTAACTGGTGCTGCCAGAACCCCTGCAACCCAAGCAGCTGCACCACCTCCACATCTGGCCCTCACAGGACAAACCCAAGCCCGCCAGGGCAGCCTCAGGAGCAAACCCCAGTGGATGACCCACATGCAGAGGTGGAAACAAAATCACAATTGAAACCCAAGGGCGGTGTGACTAAGGAAGAAGACCCAAAAACCTCCCACCAGCTGTACAAGCTGCAAATTAAATCCACACGATCAACTAGGCAGACTCTATGTCTATGGAATATATAACAGGTCATTGAGAGCTCCCACAAAAGAAAACACACTCGTTCTGATAGCTGTGGACATTGGAAGGAAGAACACAGAGGAGTAGGACCAGATTAGAATCTGAGCTGTCTGCACAGCAGGTCCAGAGATCAGCACAGGGTTGGAGGGTATCCTTGGGAGGTGAGGTGGACTATGATTCACAGCAAGGCAAGGATTCTGACAGCAATGACTCAAGAAAAACATCTATTGTCCTTATGTTTTGACTTGTTCTGTAGATTCTTTTGCATTTTTTCCCTTTATTCCTCCCTCTGTTGTTGTTGATTTTACTGACACCATGAAATCTAAGTAAGCTTTTGAGTTTTTTCTTTTTTTTCTCAGTCACATTTTTTATTGATGTTATAAAACTCTGCCTCTATGTTGGGCTTTTGCAGTTCTGGGGAGGTTTTTCTTCTTTTGTTAATTTTAGTTTTTAATTTATAAACCTATTATTATTTTTTTTACATATTTTTTCTTTATTTGCTTTTCCTACTGTTCTTTTCCCCTTGCAGTTAATCTTTAATATATATAAATCTTCTTTATCTACTTCTATTTAACTTTGCATGTCTATTCTTTCCTTTCTTTCTTTCCTTTAGTCTCAACATATTTGTTAGTTTTATTTTCATTGCTTTATTCCTCAATTGGCACCTTGCTTTAGTTTTGTTTTCCAGTTTGTGCTTTAGTTAGCTTTGCTCTGGTAGACATAATTTTTGGTTTCCTTTGTTTGCTGGGTCAATCTATTGTACTTTATTTTTGTTGGACTGTTGATTTTGCTTATGGGTGTGTACATATATGTGTATATTCCATTATTTTAATTATTATTTGCCTGATTTTGTAACTGCCATTTGTCTGGGATTCATCTTTGGTTTCTCATTCTTGGACATTTGTTTTAATCCCACTTAATGCCATAACAAACCACTGTGGAATCTTCATTCCTGAACAGAAATCAAGCCCTCAGCCTTTGGAGTGAGAGTACTGCCTCCAATACCCTAGACTACCGGAGAACTAACCCTAGGGGGTATCAAATCGTGAGAACTCACACAAAGGAAACCACCTGAATACAAGACCTGTCATCACCCAACCACCAGTAGCACCCTGTGCAGGACATCTCATCTAAATAACAAAACACAAAAATACAAACCCAATCATCATCAGACAGGATTACCAACTCACTTAGCCTTGCCCATCAGAGGAAAAACAAACAAACAAAAACTCAGCACAAATCTCACCTTATAAGCTTACAGAAACCACTGGATCAACCTTAGGAGGGCAGAAACCAAAAGAAAGAAAGAATTCAACGTTGAAGCCTGGGAAAAGGAGAACTCAAGAACAATAAGTTAAAAATAATAATAATAATGAAAAGGCAGAGAAATACTACATAAATGAAGGAACAAACCAGAAACACAGAAGTCCAAATAAATGAGAGGAAATAGGCAAACTACCTTAAAAGTAATTCAGAATAATGATAGTTAAGATGATCAAAAACCTTGAAAACAAAATGCAGAAAATGCAAGAATCAATTAACAAAGACCTAGAAGAATTAAAGAATAAACATACAGAGATAAACAACACAATTACTGAAATTAAAAAGACTCTAGAAGGAATCAATAGCAGAATATCTGAAGCAGAAGAATAAATCAGTGATCTGGAAGATGTGGGAATAACTTCTGAAGAGCAGAATAAAATAAAAAGAATGAAAAGAACTGAGGATAGTCTCAGAGATCTCTGGGACAATATCAAATTCACCAACATTTGAATTATAGGGGTCCCAGAAGAAGAAGAGAAAAAGAAAGGGTATGAGAAATTTTTTTAAGAGATTATAGTTGACAATTTCCCCAACATGGAAAATCAAATAGTCAATCAAGTCCAAGAAGCACAAAGAGTCCCATACAGGATAAACCCAAGGAGAAACATACCAAGACATATACTAATCAAACTAACAAAGACCAAACACAAATAAAGAATATTAAGAGCAGCAAGGGAGAAGCAACAAGTAACATACAAGGGAAACCCCATACACCTAACAGCTGATCTTTCAGCAGAAACTCTGCCAGCCAGAAGGGAATGGCAGGATATATTTAAAGTACTGAAAGGGAAAAACCTACAACCAAGATTACTGTACCCAGAAATGATCTCATTCAAAATTGATGGAGAAATAAAAAGCTTTTCAGACAAGCAAAAGTTAAGAGAATCCAGTAACACCAAACCAGCTTTACAACAAATGTTAAATGGACTTATATAGTCAAGAAATACAAGAGAAGAAAAAAGATCTACAAAATCAACCCCAAGCAGTTAAGAAAATGGCAATAGGAACATATATATCAATAATTACTTTAAATGTGAATGGACTAAATGCTCCAACCAAAAGACACAGACTGGCTGAATGGATATAAAAATAAGACCCACACATGCTATCTACAAGAAACCCACCTCAGAACAAAAGACACATATAGACTTCCCATTCATGCAAATGGGAAGCAAAAGAAAGCTGGAGTAGCAATCCTCATATCAGACAAAATAGACCTCAAAATAAAGAAGGTTACAAGAAATAAGGAAGGACACTACATAATGATCAAGGGAACAATCCAAGAGGAAGACATAACAATTGTAAATACCTATGCACCCAACATAGGAATACCTCAATACATAAGACAAACACTAACAGACATAAAAGGAGAAATTGATGGTAATACAATAATAGTAGGAGACTTTAACACCCCACTCACACCAATGGACAAATCATCAAAACAGAAAATTAATAAGGAAACACAAGTCTTAAATGATACATTAGATGAGGTGGATCTCATTGATATCTTCAAGACATTCCATCCAAATGCAGAATACACCTTCTTCTCAAGTGCACATGGAACATTCTCCAGGATAGACCACAAATCAAACCTCAGTAAATTTAAGAAAATTGAAATTGTATCAAGCATCTTCTACGACCACAATGCTATGAGACTAGACACCAACTACAAGAAAAACAAACTATAGGAAAAAAACACATGGATTAAAGATTAAACAACACGTTTCTAAATAACCAACAGGTTACTGAAGAAATAAAAAGGGAAATCAAAAAATTTCTAGAAACAAATGGCAATGAAAAATGACAACTCAAAACCTATGGGATGCAGCAAAAGCAGTCCTAAGAGGGAAGTTTATAGCAATACAATCCTACCTCAAGAAACATTGAATAGACAACCTAACTTTACACCTAAAACAACTGGAAAAAGAAGAAAAAAAAAAACATCAAAATTAGTAGAAGGAAAGAAATCATAAAGGTCCAAGCAGAAATAAATGAAAAAGAAATGAAAGAAACAATAGTAAAGATTAATAAAACTAAAAGCGTTTTTTTTTTTTTTTTGAGGAGATAAACAAAATTGACAAGCCTTTAGCCAGACTCATCAAGAAAAAAACAGGAAGAATCAAATCAACAAAATTTGAAATGAAAAAGGAGAGGTAACAACACACAGTGCAGAAATACAAAGTATTATAAAAGACCATTATGAACAACCATATGGCAATAAAATGGATAACTTGGAAGAAATGGACAGATTCTTAGGAAAGTTCAATCTTCCAAAACTGAACCAGGAAGAAATAGAAATTGTGAACAACCCAATTACAATCACTGAAATTGAAGCAGTGATCAAAAATCTCCCAAAAACCAAAAGCCCAGGACCAGATGGCTTCACAGGAGAATTCTATCAAACTTTTAGAGAAGAGCTAATGCCTATCCTTCTAAATCTCTTTCAAAAAATTGCAGAGGAAGGTACACTTCCAAACTCATTCTACGAGGCCACCATCACCCAAATACCAAAACCAGACAAAGACAACACAAAAAAGAAAACTATAGGCCAATAGCCCTGATGACACAGATGCAAAAATCCTCAACAAAATTTTAGCAAACAGAACTCACCAACACATCAAAAAGCTCATACACAATGATCAAGTTGAGTTTATTCCAGGGATGCAAGGATTCTTCAATATATGCAAATCAATCAATGTGATACACCATATTAACAAATTGAAAGATAAGAGCCATATGATAATCTCAATAGATGCAGAAAAAGCCTTTGACAAAATTCAGCACCCATTCACAAATTCATTCAAACTTTTAAAAAAATGGGCATAGAAGGAATCTACCTCAACATAGTAAAGGCCATGTATGATAAGCCTACAGCAAACATTATTCTCAATGGTGAAAAACTGAAAGCATTCCCCCTAAGATCAGGAACAGGACAAGGGTGTCTACTTTTGCCACTATTATTCAATATACTTCTGGAAGTCCTCGCTACAGCAATCAGAGAAGAAAAGAAATAAAAGGAATCCAGATTGGAAAAGAAGAAATAAATTTCTCACTGTTTTCAGATGTCATGATACTGTACATAGAAAACCCTAAAAATAGTATCAGAAAATTACTAGAGCTAATCAGTGAATTTAGCAAGGTTGCAGGATACAAAATCAATACACAGAAATCTCTTGCATTTCTATATACTAACAATGAAAAATCAGAAAGAGAAATTAAGGAATCAATCCCATTCACCACTGCAACAAAAAGAATTAAATATCTAGGAATAAACATACCAAAGAAGACAAAATAACTGTACACAGAAAATTATAAGACACTGATGAAAGAAACCAAAGATGACATAAACAGATGGAGAGTTCCATGTTCCTGGGTAGGAAGAATCAGTATTGTGAAAATGACTATACTACCAAATGCAATCTACAGACTCAGTGCAGTCCCTAATGCACTGCAATGAGTTCCAACCAGTCCATCCTAAAGCAGATCAGTCCTGGGTGTTCACTGGAAGGACTGATGTTGAAGTTGAAACTCCAACACTTTGGCCACCTGATGCAAAGAGCTGACTCATTGGAAAAGACCCTGATGCTGGGAAAGATTGAGGGCAGGAGGAGAAGGGGACGATGGAGGATAAGATGGTTGGATGGCATCACCAACTCAATGGACATGGGTTTGGGTGGACTCCGGGAGATGGTGATGGACAGAGAGGCCTGGCGTGCTGTGGTTCATGGGGTCACAAAGAGTCAAACACGACTGAATGACTGAACTGAACTGAACTGATCAAATTACCAATGGCATTTTTCACAGAACAGAATAAAAAAATTCACAATTCGTATGGAAACACAAAAGACCCCAAATAGCCAAAGCAGTCTTGAGAAAGAAGAATGGAGCTGGAGGAATCAACCTTCCTGACTTCAGATTATACTACAAAGCTACAGTCATCAAGTCAGTATTGTACTGACACAAAAACAGAAATATAGACCAATGGAACAAGATAGAAAAGTCAGAAATAAACCCATGCACCTATGGGTACCTTATTTTTAACAAAGGAGGCAAGAATATACAATGGGGCAAAGACAGCCTCTTCAATAAATGGTGCTTGGGAAACTGGATGGCTATGTGCAAAAGAATGAAATTAGAACACTTCCTAACACCATACACAAAGATAAACTCAAAATGGATTAAAGACCTAAATCTTTAGACCTTTAGATCTTTAGATCAGAAACTATAAAACTCATAAAGGAAAACATAGGCAGAACACTCGATGACATAAATCAAAGCAAGATCCTCTATGACCCATCTCCTAGAGTAATGGAAATAAAAACAAAAATAAATGAGTGAGACCTGATTAAACTTAAAAGCTTTTGCACAGGAAAGGAAACTATAAGCAAGGTGAAAAGACAACCCTCAGAATGGGAGAAAATAATAGCAAATGAAATAACTGACAAAGGATTAATTTACGAAATATACAAGCAGCTTATAGCATTCAATGTCGGAAAAGCAAACAACCCAATCAAAAAGTGGGGAAAAGACCTAAACAGACATTTCTCCAAAGAAGACATACAGATGGCTAACAAACACATGAAAAGATGTGCAACATCACTCTAGAGAAATGCAAATCAAAACTACAATGAGATATCACCTCACAACAGTCAGTATGGCCAACATCAAAAAGCCTACAAACAATAAATGCTGGAGAGCATGTGGAGAAAAGGGAACACTCTTGGCACTGTTGGTGGTAATGTAGATTGATACAGCCATTATGAAAGACAGTATGGAGATTCTTTAAAAAACTATCACCATATGACCTAGCAATCCCACTCCTAGACATATACCTGGAGGAAACGAGGGTTGAAAAAGATACATGTATCCCATTATTCCTTGCAGCACTATTTACAATAGCTAGAATATGGAAGCAACCTAGATGTCCATCAACAGATGAATGGATGAAGAAGTTGTGGCACATATACACAATGGAATATTACTCAGCCATAAAAAGGAACACATTTTAGTCAGTTCTGATGAGATGGATGAACCTAGAACCTATTATACAGAGTGAAGTGAATCAGGAGACAGATAAATATCATATTCTAACACACATATATGGAATCTAGAAAAATGGTACTGAAGAATTTATTTACAGGGCAGCAGTGGAAAAATAGACATAGAGAATACACTTATGGACATAGGGAGAGGGGAGGAGAGGGTGAGATGTCTGGAAAAAGTAACATGGAAACTTACATTAATATGTGTAAAATAGATAGCCAACGGGAATTTGCTGTACAGCTCAAGAAATTCAAACAAGGGCTCTGTATCAACCTAGAAGGGTGGGACGGGGAGATGGGAGAGAAGTTCAAAAGGGAGGGGATACATATATACCTATGGCTGATTCATGTTGAGGTTTGATAGAAAACAACAAAACTCATGTATACCTGTGGCAGATTCATTTTGATATTTGGCAAAACTAATACAGTTATGTAAAGTTTAAAAATAAAATAAAATTTTAAAAATAAAAAAATTTAAAAAAAAGAAAAGAAAACAACAAAACTCTGTAAAGCAATTATCCTTCAATTAAAAAAATAAATTAAAAAAAGAAAATTAATGTAACTTTTTATATTTTTAGCTTATTTGTTTTTGTTAATGTCTCATTGTCCACAGTATAGATGTACCATAATCTATTCAAGCATTTCTTTCATTGATAGATATTCAGTTTTGTCAGTTTAGGACTCAGTTCAGTTCAGTTCAGTCAGTCTAGTCGCTCAGTTGTGTCCAACTCTTTGCAACCCCATGAAGTGCAGCATGCCAGGCCTCCCTGTCCATCACCAACTCCCAGAGTTCACCCAAACTCTTGTCCATCGAGTCAATGATGCTATTCAGCCATCTCATCCTCTGTCGTCCACTTCTCCTCCTGCCCCCAATCCCTCCCAGCATCAGAGTCTTTTTTTTTAATATAAATTTATTTATTTCAATTGGAGGTTAATTACTTTAAATATTGTATTGGTTTTGCCATACATCAACATGAATCCGCCACGGGTATCAGAGTCTTTTCCAATGAGTCAACTCTTCACATGAGGTGTCCAAAGTATTGGAGTTTCAGCTTTAGCATTAGTCCTTCCAAAGAACACCCAGGACTGATCTCCTTTAGGATGGACTGCTTGGATCTCCTTGCAGTCCAAGGGACTCTCAAGAGTCTTCTCCAACACCACACTTCAAAAGCATCAATTATTTGGCGCTCAGCCTTCTTCACAGTCCAACTCTCACATCCATACATGACCACAGGAAAAACCATAGCCTTGACTAGACGGACCTTTGTTGGCAAAGTAATGTCTCTGCTTTTGAATATGCTATCTAGGTTGCACATAACTTTCCTTCCAAGGAGTAAGCATCTTTTAATTTCATGGCTGCAATCACCATCTGCAGTGATTTTGGAGCCCAGAAAAATAAAGTCTGACACTGTTTCCCCATCTATTTCCCATGAAGTGGTGGGACTGGATGCCATGATCTTCGTTTTCTGAATGTTGAGCTTTAAGTCAACTTTTTCACTCTCCTCTTTCACTCTCATCAAGAGGCTTTTTAGTTCCTCTTCACTTTCTGCCATAAGGGTGGTGTCATCTACATATCTGAGGTTATTGATATTTCTCCTGGCAATCATGATTCCAGCTTGTGCTTCTTCCAGTCCAGGGTTTCTCATGATGTACTCTGCACATAAGTTAAATAAGCAGGGTGACAATATACAGCCTTGACATACTCCTTTTCCTATTTGGAACCAGTCTGTTGTTCCATGTCCAGTTCTAACTGTTGCTTCCTGACCTGCATATAGGTTTCTCAAGAAGCAGGTCAGGTGGTCTGGTATTCCCATCTCTTTCAGAATTTTCCACAGTTTATTGTGATCTACACAGTCAAAGGCTTTGGCATAGTCAATAAAGCAGAAATAGATGTTTTTCTGGAACTCTTTCCTTTTTCCATGATCCAGCGGATGTTGGCAATTTGATCTCTGGTTCCTGTGCCTGTTCAAAAACCAGCTTGAACATCTGGAAGTTCACGGTTCATGTATTGCTGAAGCCTGGCTTGGAGAATTTTGAGCATTACTTTACTAGTGTGTGAGATGAGTGCAATTGTGCGGTAGTTTGAGCAGTCTATCTATCAGATGTAGTCCCTTAAATCTATTTCTCACTTCCACTGTATAATGATAAGGGACCACGTGGCAGAAGCGCACCGGATGCAACGGACCACGCAGAAGCGTGGCCCAGTGGAATTACCTCTTGCCCGAGGTCAGGGGCGGCAGCCGAGAGGAGTTACCCTACGTCCAAAGTCACAGGCGGCGGCTGAGAGTGCCAGGCTGCAGCAGCACAGGAGTGGCCGAGAGGAGCTACCCCACGTCCGAGGTCAGGAGCAGTAGCCGAGAGGAGCTACCCCACATCCAAGGAGGGGTGGCTGTGTGGGCGCAGGAGGGCCAAGAGGAGCTACTCCACGTTCAAGGTCAGGAGGGGCGATTGTGACGAGATACCCGTCTTCCAAGGTAAGGAGCAGCAGCTGCGCTTTGCTGGAGCAGCAGTGAAGAGATACCCCACGTCCAAGGTAAGAGAAACCCAAGTAAGACAGTAGGTGTTGCGAAAGGCATCAGAGGGCAGACACAAAAACCATAATCACAGAAAACTAGTCAATTTAATCACACAGACCACAGCCTTGTCTAACTCAATGAAACTAGCCATGCCATGTGGGGCCACCAAGACGGGCGGGTCATGGTGGAGAGATCTGACAGAATGTGATCCACTGGAGAAGGGGATGGCAAACCACTTCAGTATTCTTGCCTTGAGAACCCCATGAACAGTATGAAAAGGCAAAATGATAGGATACTGAAAGAGGAACTCCCCAGGTCCGTAGGTGCCCAATATGCTACTGCTGATCAGTGGAGAAATAACTCCAGAAAGAATGAAGGGATGGAGCCAAAGCAAAAACAATACCCAGTTGTGGATGTGACTGGTGATAGAAGCAAGGAAGGTCTGATGCTGTAAAGAGCAATATTACATAGGAACCTGGAATGTTAGATCCATGAATCAAGGCAAATTGGAAGTAGTCAAACAGGAGATGGCAAGAGTGAACATTGACATTCTAGGAATCAGTGAACTAAAATGGACTGGAATGGGTGAATTTAACTCAGATGACCATTATATCTACTACTGTGGGCAGGAATCCCTTAGAAGAAATGGAGTAGCTATCATGGTCAACAAGAGTCCAAAATACAGTACTTGGATGCAATCTCAAAAATGACAGAATGATCTCTGTTCATTTCCAAGGCAAACCATTCAATATCACAGTGATCCAAGCCTATGCCCCAACTAGTAATGCTGAAGAGGCTGAAGTTGAACGGTTCTATGAAGACCTACAAGATCTTTTAGAACTAACACCCAAAAAAGATGTCCTTTTCATTATAGGGGACTGGAATGAAAAAGTAGGAAGTCAAGAAACACCTGGAGTAACAGGCACATTTGGTTTTGGAATACGGAATGAAGCAGGACAAAGGCTATAGAGTTTTGCCAAGAGAGAGCACTGGTCATAGCAAACACCCTCTTCCAACAACACAAGAGAAGACTCTACACATGGACATCACCAGATGGTCAACACCAAAACCAGATTGATTATATTCTTTGCAGCCAAAGATGGAGAAGCTCTATAGAGTCAGCAAAAACAAGACCGGGAGCTGACTGTGGCTCAGATCATGAAGCCCTTATTGCCAAATTCAGACTTAAATTGAAGAAAGTAGGGAAAACCACTAGACCATTCAGGTATGACCTAAATCAAATCCCTTATGATTATACAGTTTAGGACTGCTGATGTGATAAATAACTATATCCTTATTTACACAGTTTATATCTTTAGGATGGATTTCTAAAAATTAGATTATTGGATCAAAAGTTAGCTCTATGTTTATTTTTAGAAGACATTTTTGGCTTATTTTCAAATAAAGTTGTAACATTTCACAGTTCCACCAACAATTTGTGTGAATTTTTATTTTCCTTTGTTCTCATGAGTTTGGGAGAATATAAATGGTTTCAATTTTACAAATATGAAAGGCCAAAAATTAACTCACTGATGCTCTAATTTGCATTTCCCTGACTGTCAGTGAGATCAAAAGTTTATGGCCAATTGGATTGCCTTCTCTGTGAATTGCCTTTTTAAAATCTTTGTCCATTTTTCTCTTAGGTTATTTGCTTCTCCTTAACAAAGTGTGGATCACAATAAACTGTGGAAAATTCTGAAAGAGATGGGAATACCAGACCACCTGACCTGCTTCTTGAGAAACCTATATGCAGGTCAGGAAGCAACAGTTAGAACTGGACATGGAACAACAGACTGGTTCCAAATAGGAAAAGGAGTTCATCAAGGCTGTATATTGTCACCCTGCTCATTTAACTTATGTGCAGAGTACATCATGAGAAACCCTGGACTGGAAGAAGCACAAGCTGGAATCATGATTGCCAGGAGAAATATCAGTAACCTCAGCTATGCAGATGACACCACCCTTATGGCAGAAAGTGAAGAGGAACTCAAAAGCCTCTTGATGAAAATGAAAGTGGAGAGTGAAAAAGTTGACTTAAAGCTCAACATTCAGAAAACAAAGATCATGGCATCCAGTCCCACCACTTCATGGGAAATAGATGGGAAACAGTGGAGAGTGTCAGACTTTATTTTTCTGGGCTCCAAAATCACTACAGATGGTGACTGCAGCCATGAAATTAAAAGATGCTTACTCCTTGGAAGGAAAGTTATGACCAACCTAGATAGCATATTCAAAAGCAGAGACATTACTTTGCCAACAAAGGTCCGTCTAGTCAAGGCTATGTTTTTCCTGTGGTCATGTATGGATGTGAGAGTTGGACTCTGAAGAAGGCTGAGCACCGAAGAATTGGTGCTTTTGAAGTGTGGTGTTGGAGAAGACTCTTGAGAGTCCCTTGGACTGCAAGGAGATCCAACCAGTCCATTCTGAAGGAGATCACCCCTGGAATTTCTTTGGAAGGAATGATGCTAAAGCTGAAACTCCAGTACTTTGGACACCTCATGCGAAGAGTTGACTCATTGGAAAAGACTCTGATGCTGGGAGGGATTAGGGGCAGGAGGAGAAGGGGACGACAGAGGATGAGATGGCTGGATGGCATCACTGACTCGATGGACGTGAGTCTGAGTGAACTCCGGGAGTTGGTGATGGACAGGGAGGCCTGGCGTGCTGCGATTCATGGGGTCGCAAAGAGTCGGACACGACTGAGCGACTGATCTGAACAAAGTATACACTGGTGTATAAAAATTTTGTCATTTCCTCAGTCTATTGTTTGTTTTCTGACTTCTTTACAGCATGTGGCATGATATATTTTCCTTTGTATGGAAATAGGACAGTTTATCTGTCCTATTTACAGCTTCTGGATTTCTACCTTACCTAAGGATATCTCCCATAATCCAAATATATACAAATATTCTTAGATTTTAGCCAGTAGTTGTATCATTTTTTTAACAATAAAATATTTCAACCACCTAGAAATTATTTTTATATATACATCTATTTTCCACTATCACAATGTCTTTGTAATATTTTATGTTCCTGTATATGTATGTGTAACCAAACAGTATAAATCTTTATGAAAAATTTTACCTTCTTCCAAATATTACAGAACTGGGTTCCCCAGGTGGCCCAGTAGGTAAAGAATCTGCCTGACAATGCAGGAGACACAAGAGATGCAGGTTCTATCCCTAAGTAGGGAAGATCCCTTAGAAAAGGAAATGGCAACCCACTCCAGTATTCTTGCCTGGGAAACCTCATGGATGCTGGAGCCTGGTGACCTACAGTCCATGGGGTAGCAAAGAGTGAGTCATGATTGATCACGTACACACCGCACCACAACCATTATAGAACAGTATAAGAATCAATGCAGAATTGGATGCTGGCAAGAATAGTCACTAAATGCTCCAGTTCCAAGTTGAAAGGAGAAATTCTTGGTAATTCCAATGAGGTGAGAGAGGCCAAACCTTCTTGACTGGCCTTAACAAAAGAGATACTGGAGGGAAAACTGGGAACTTCAAGAGGGGACCTTTTGGGGAAATGCAAGCCTCGTAACAGAGGGAGGAAAGATATTTGACTTATTCCATCCATCTCCTTCCTATACACCTGGAGGCATCTAGTCCAGCCTGCCCCACTCCACAAAGCTGAAATCTGGCTAAAGTCATATGTCTCAAAGATAAGCTCTGACCTTGTGAATTGGCAGAAAATGTCAGATTCTTGTGAAAAGAAGATAAAAGGCAGGAGAAAGGAAGCAGAGCTAGAAGATAGTGTACTAAACTTCATTCCCATCTTTTGCCAGAAAAATATGCCTGTGAGTTTAATGAATTTGTCTAGGTTCTGAACCAACCTGTCTGAACCTACACTGCCTCAGAACTGCCAGTGACAAGGGTCCTAGCAGCTGGAGGCTGTGTTTTTCATCCAAATGTGGGCTTGGTGAGGAGGAAGAGTTTGTGCCTGAGGACAATCACTTTTTTTTCAAAAAACTGTGGGTGGAGGGTTCTGTAGCCCCTAAAGGAACCACAAAGACACCATCATGAGAAAGCAAGTACTTGGATACCTGCCACTGAGACAGTCTGTGACCAGGCAGAGATAAGAGCCAACATGTAGGGGTGGGACCCCTCCTCCACAATATGGGGCCATTCACAAAAAGGAAGAACAGTCTGAACAACCAAGGAGGCAAAGCTACTCAGACCAGGAAAGGGTGAAAGGAGAGCCAACCCAACCTCTCCCACCCAAACTCTGAGGGATGAGAGGGGTGATGGGTAAAAGAACACAGTCCACCTGTCACTGAAAACCCTGGAACTGTCCTGCTGGCTGGAGGTGGAGGGCAGAGTTTTGATTCTAAAATGGTAATTAAGGTTCAAAACCCATACATGAATTGTTGAAACAAAACTAATTTAATAACTAAAAGAAAAAGAAAAGGCATATCTTCCAATGGAAAAGTGAGGTTTGATAAAGAAAGAAAGAAAGGTATTAGCAAATGTTGAAGAAAATTAAAACTGTTTCATGTTTATACCCCATGACTTGCAATGCTCTCATCAAACCAGCAATATTTGGTTTCCTTCTGGACTTGACTATATTCCACTTACTGACTTAATCCTGTGCCTATATTGTACTGTTTTCTTTAGAGTAAGATTTTATATCATAAAGAAGAAAATCCAATCTCAATATTCTTGTTCAAAATATAGTTGACAATTTCAAGATACTGACAATATTCAAGATATATTTCTGTTTGGCTCAAACAAATGAGATTCTCTTTGGAATCTTTGGAAACTGATGTTTTAGGATATTATGTTTTCCTACCCAAGAATATTATATGCCTGTTCATTTATTCAGGTCTTGTTTTAGTCCTTTAAAAGTAAGTTTTGCTTGCTTGTTTCCAGAAAAGTTGGAAAAAAATGAAATGAATCGTTGAATAAGTGGACAATTGATGTCTGCTTTTCTGTGTCTGTTCCTCTCTCTGAGCAGGGAAGAAAGCCAACAAAAAGTGGAACAGAGTCCCCAGCCCACAGGTGCCAGGAGGGAGAAGTTTCTAGTTTTAGCACAGTTACACAAGACTATAGGTTTTTATATTTCAGACACAATACTAGGAAAGACCTTATTTTTATCATTTTCATTGTTTCAGAGATTAAACAGAAAGCAAGAGTGAGAGCCACAACCATTAACATGAATACCTCTCTGTGAAGGTCATAGACTCAGCCACCAACTTCTGCCCTGTATTTATGGGACATGTGGCCCATAGGGTGGCAAAGAGTCAGACACAACTGAGCCACTAACACACACACACACATACACACACACACACACACACACTTCCCCTCTTCAGTCCATTCACAATCCCACTAGAGAGAGTGCTCACTTCCATACAAAATGATATTTCTCAGAATTCACATCTCAGGCTTTTCAAGTCTCCTCCTTTCTACATGCTTTGTTAGGCAATATAAAAATATTTTAGTCATGATGCTTATACACAAAGAGTTTC
The DNA here is from genome assembly GCF_019923935.1 of Bubalus bubalis. NCBI lineage: Eukaryota > Metazoa > Chordata > Mammalia > Artiodactyla > Bovidae > Bubalus > Bubalus bubalis. Next base: position 80,422,059 of record NC_059167.1, read on the forward strand.
TATCTAACAGTCATGGGAATATCTTTCTTTATATTTAAGCTTTGTGAAGATATCAATTTTTTATTACCAATAAGCACTCACTGAATGATGACTGAATGAATGAATGACTGGTAGTATTTACTATACCCCAGGTATAAAGACAAATTTATAGCCAATGGTTAGAATTTATATGCAGATAAATTTCAGCTTACTATAAGGAAAAATAAACAATTAGAGGTTTTTTCAAAACAAAACAGACTGCTTTGAGGTGTAAAATAATCCTCATTGCACAATCATCAAATAAAAGAATAAATCATCAAATAAAAGGAGAATGTCTACTTTCTAGTGATTTATAGAAACAATTACAAAATGATATGATTTTGTACCACACTTAAAATTTTAAAATTTAAATGAAAGAAAATACCATAAAAGAACTGAATAATCAAAGTGTTTATAAAATGCACCACAGATTTTTTTTAAAAAATCACTTCTAGATTCATGGAAATTGGATTCTGAATTTTGACTTGATGTATGTGTAGGAATTTAAGTGAGGTCAATGGTAGAACACATTCCAGGCAGGGTAAACTTATTAAGGGCAAAGATTAAGAAACAGTAAGCAAAAAGAGTTTAGGAAAATAAAAGTTTTTAATATTACTGAATAAGACAATTTTTATTGGATAGTACTGTGAGATAATATGAAATGTTAGCTTGAGGCAATAGTTCCAGAACTATTGCAACAGCCCAGAACTGCATTTCTTTCCAGATAAAAGATTAAACAGGTCATGAGGGACTTCCCTAGTGGTCCAGTGGTTGACTCCATGCTCTCACTTCAAGGGGTGCAAGTTCAATCCCTAGTCAGGGAACTAAGATCCTACATGGATATTGCATGCCATGGTCAAAAACTGAATAAAATAAAACAAAAACAACACTCTATTTTTAAAATGTCATGAGATTACCTCTTTAGCCTAGGCAACACTGTATGTATGTGTGCTCAGTCATGTCTGACTCTTCTTGACCCCATGGACAGTCCACCAGGGTCCTCTGTCCATGGAATTTTCCAGGTAGGAATACTAGAGTGGGTTGCCATTTCCTACTCCAGTGAATCTTCCCAACCCAGGGATCAACACTGCATTTCTTAAGTCTACTGCATTCGCAAATGGATTCTTTACCACTAGCACCACCTGGGATGTAACATAAAGGAATATATTGAAATTGTTTCTTAGAATGAACTATTAATCTAAATTTAAACTTAAAAAATGTCAAAGATTTACTTTTACAAGCACATTTCTAAATATAGAGAGAAACTTGATTTCCATAGTGATTGATTCAAGGAACAAATAAATTTGCCTTTCCCTGAGCAATTCTACCACCAACTAATAGCCATATTGCAGGAAGGAAAAATCTCTACACTTTCCCAATGTGCAGCAGTTTTATGACCACTTTTCAGCATGAGTTTTGTTTGGATGTAGGGGGAGACTAATAGCTTCTCTGCTTTCATTAACCTCAAGTAAAGGACAAACTTCTAAATCAAATAATACAGACCAAACAAATAAAACATAGCTAGATTCTGTATTGCTTTGTACTTTGTTATCTTCCTCCCCTGGGTACAAAAGCCCTTGAATGATTTTCACTGAAAATAACTCCTGAATTCATGTGAGATTTTATCCTCCTCAGAACTTATACTGGTGTAGTTTGGATATGTCCCCACCCCTGCTCTTTAGAGTACTGAGTTGCCATAAGAATAAGCCAGGCAGATAATCCTTTGACATTAGAGCTAATTTCTAATTTACCCCCACTGTGTCTTCTATCATCACAAACATGTTTGTCATCTAATACATTTCACTCTCAGAAAAGCAGAATTTGGTGTGCCTAAAAAAGGATTTTTCTTCAGACAGCAATATACTAAATTTTTAAGGAGTCTTATAGCTCCATTTTTCTACTAAATGGTGCAAGGTTTGAGAATCAAGTAAGCACATAAAAAATAGACATCAACACTATAGTAAAACTAAAATGGTTATTCCACCATTTGGTGATTTAGTTTATATCCACATGATTCAGAAAGAGAAAAGTTTTCTTCAAATGTAGAAACTGAGAAGAGTGAAGACTAGAAATCTATTTTATTGAATAAAAGACTTTCTGTAACAGTGATGGATGAAGTGAGAGACGTAGAAACTTCCAGTCAGTTTATACTTTTTACTTTTATCAAATATCTATGATCCATCTCAGAAAGTAACCAATAGATTCATAATAATCCCACTCACAATTCTTTCTCTCAAGCAAAAAGTTTCTTGGTGCTGAATGTTGGGTAATGCTATATGTTCATTTGGGATCCTGAATGGTGGAAGAGGGACTTCCCCGTGGCTCAGCGGAAATAACCCGCCTGCAGTACAGGAGCTGTAGGAGATGCAGGTTCTACCTCTGGAGAAGGCAATGGCAACCCACTCCAGTATTCTTGCCTGGGAAATTCCATGGATAGAGGAGCCAGGTGGGTTACCATCCATGGGGTCACAAAAGAGTCAGACACAACTTATTGACTAAACAACAACTGATTTGCTGTTCTGTTTTATTGACCTCTCTGCCTAGTCTTGCACTTGAGAATGCAAGACTTTTTTCTTTCATACAGAAGATAATGTGCTCTTTCCTTCCACATTTCTTTAAACTGTTTTTTTGTTTTTCACATGAACGCTATAAAAGCTATTTTTTAATTGTTGTTTATCTGTCTTTTGGTAGTGGCTTTTCTTCTCTTTCAGGTTTGCTGATATATCATTATCTCATCTGCAGAGATGCAGGTGATATTTTATCTGTTTCTTCCCAATTATTATGCATCTAATTGTTTTTTTTCTTTTGGGCAACTGCATTAATTAGTAGCTCCAACACAATGATTAATAGTGGTAAATGTAGTGGATATCTTTGTCCTTCTCCTAACTTTAATAAGAAAGTTTCTACAACCTAGATGTCCATCGACAGATGAATGGGTAAAGAAGCTGTGATACATATGTACAATGGAATATTTCTCAGCCATAAAAAGGAATGCATTTGAATCAGTCCTAATGAGGTGGATGAACCTAGAACCTATTATACAAAGTGAAGTAAATCAGAAAGAGAAAAACAAATATCGTATATTAACACATATATATGGAATCTAGAAAGATGGTACTGATAAACTTATTTGCTGAACAGCAATGGAGACACAGACATAGAGAACAGACGTATGGACACAGCTGGGGTGGGGGAGGAAGGAGAGGGTGATTTGTATGGAGAGAGTAACATGGAAACATACATTACCATATGTAAAATAGATAGCCAATAGGAATTTGCTGTATGACTCAGGGAACTCAAACCAGGGCTCAGTAACAACCTAGAGGAGTAGAAGGAGGAGGGAGGTGAGAGGGATGTTCAATTGGGAGGGGTCATGGGTAAACCTATAGCTGATTCATGTTGATGTTTGGTAGAAACCAACACAATACTGTAAAGCAATTATCCTTCAGTTAAAAATTAATTAATTAAGTTGAAAAAAAAAAAAGAAAGCTTCTAGTATTTCCCCAAAGGCAGGTGCTAGTTTGAGGTTGTGGCATATGTAATTTTGTCTGTTAAGGTTTTAAGGTGTTTTTTTTTACCATAAATGTGTATTGTATTTTGTCACACGCTTTTTCTGCATCAATGGAAATGATATGACTTTTCTTCTTAGCTCTCAAATCAGTTATTAAGCTCCTCTTAGTTGCAAACTTTTGCTCCTGTACTTTGCAGCTATTGCAGAATGCTGATGCCTATTATGCACTGCCCCCTAGAGGTAGCTAACTTTATGGCTGTTTTTCAAGACTTCAACAGTATCATGCAGATTCTATTTCGTACATTTTGTTAAACATCCCCAAAGGTTTAACTTGAATGAATTTGAAGTAGCAGACACTCAGCCTTCATTGACTGCCACAACCCCTGTCTATCATTACTTGAGAAAATCACTATCACCTTTAACCAGGTACATACCTGCTGCTTCTGACCTGGAATGTTGAAATCATCAATCCTGACAGGAGAGAAGGGCTTCCCTGATAGCTCAGCTGGTAAAGAATCTACCTGCAATGCAGGAGACGCCAGTTTGATTCCTGGGTTGGAAAGATCCCCTGAAGAAGGGATAGGCTACCTATTCCAGTATTCATGGGCTTCCCTGGTGGCTCAGACGGTAAAGAATCCACCTGCAGAGTGGGAAACCCACTTGATCCCTCGGTTGGGAAGATCCCCTGGAGAAGGACATAGCAACCCACTCTAGTATTCCTGCCTGTAGAATCCCCATGGACAGAGGAGCTGGGCGGGTTGCAGTCCATGGGGTCACTAAGAGTCAGACACAACTGAGAGACTAAGCATAGCATGAAATTAAAAGACGCTTGCTCCTTGGAAGGAAAGCTATGACCAACCTAGACAACATGTTAAAAAGCAGAGACATTACATTGCCAACAAACTTCCATCTAGTCAAGGCTATGGTTTTTCCAATATTCATGTATGGACGAGAGAATTGGACCGTAAAGAAAGCTGAGCACCAAAGAATTGATGTTTTTAAACTGTGGTGTTGGAGAAGACTCTTGAGAGTCCTTTGGACTGCAAGGAGATCTAACAAGTCACTCCTAAAGGAAATCAGTCCCGAATATTCATTGAAAGGACTGATGCTGAAGCTGAAGCTCTAATACTTTGGCCACCTGATGTGAAGAACTAACTCATTGGAAAGACCCTGATACTGGGGAAAGATTGAAGGCAGGAGAAGAAGGGGATGACAGAGGATGAGTTGGTTGGATGGCATCACTGACTCAGTCAACATGAGTTTGAGTAAGCTCCAGGAGTTGGTGATGGACAGGGAAGCCTGGCGTGCTGTAGTCCATGGGATTCACAAAGGGTTGGACATGACTGGGCAACTGGACTGAACTGAACTGATGACAGGAGAGAGAAAACTCCATGCAAATGTAAACTTCTCTTGTAGATTTTACTTCTTCCAAACAACTGTAACAATACCTCCTATTTTTCCAGAATAAAATTCCCTTCTTGAAATTTTGCTAACATTTCTCTGCTTTCAGATTTAATATGATTTGGCAGTGCTCCTATTCAGGAAAAGAGCAATCATGCTCCCGGGAAAGTGTATCAATTGACAATCAGGCAGACTCTCCATTGATCACTCCAAGTCTGCTGTTTTTTTCTCAAGGAGAAATGAGTGGGCTGGCGAAGACAAAGCACTGTTCACCTCAGACCCTATATCTCTAATAGGGAGTTAACTCCAATCTGAGACACAATGACACTGTTCCAGGAAAACGCTAGAAAAAACAGTCTATTTTACATAACTTCATACATGAGAAAGACTAATATCCTCAATTAACATCAAAGAAGATCACAGCTCTTTACTCATTGCAGACTCTCAGCCACTTACCTCATGCCCACAATAAGAACCAAAGAAAAAGAAGGGTGGGGTTAGACTGCCAGGACCAGGACTTTACCCAGGTAGCACAGCTGAAAAAATGTGGTGAAGTGGTAGCACCTAGAATCATCAGGGCAAGGACTGAATGCAAAGACTAGAAAAGAACTTTCTTTTTTAACTTCTCCTCTTCTTTAGTCACCAGGGCTTCCCTGGTGGCTCAGAAGGTAAAGCGTCTGCCTACAATGTGTGAGACCTGGGTTTGATCTGTGGGTGGGGAAGATCCCTGGAGAAGGGCAACCCACTCCAGTATTTTGGCCTGGAAAACCCCATGGATGGAGAAGCCTGGTGGACTACAGTCCATGGAGTCGCAAAGAATTGGACACGACTGAGCGACTTCACTTTCACTTCTTTCAGTTCAGTTCAGTTCAGTTCCTTCGCTCAGTCGTGTCTGACTCTTTGCGACCCCATGGACTGCAGCACACCAGGCCTCCCAGTCGATCACCAACTCCCAGAGTTTACTCAAACTCATGTCCATTAAGTCAGTGATGCCATCCAACCATCTCATCCTCTATTGTCCCCTTCTCCTCCCTCCCTCAATCTTTGCCAGCATCAGGGTCTTTTCTTCACATCATCAAAGCCAGTTCTTGGCATCCAAAGTATTAGAGTTTCACCTTCAACATCAGTCCTTCCAATGAACACCCAGGACTGATCTCCTTTAGGTGGACTGGCTGGATCTCCTTGCAGTCCAAGGGACTCTCAAGGGTCTTCTCCAACACCACAGTTCAAAAGCATCAATTCTTCAAGTGCTGAAGAATTGATTCACTTCTTTAGTCACATCCTAACCCTTGCTGTAATATAAAAATGATGAAACAGGGTTTCATATACTGAATATGTAAAATATAGGAAATTGCCAGAGATTACACAGATGCCCAGATCAAAATACAACCTAGAGGGGTGGAATGGGGTGGGAGGTGGAGCAAGGCTCAAGAGGGAGGGGTAGACTCTCCTGGGTATACAACAATAGGTATGCAACCATGTTTACCTATGATTGATTCATGCTGATATATGGCAGAAACCAACAAAATATCATAAAGCAATTATATTCCAATTGAAAATTAAAAATTTAAATTAAAAAAAGAAACACATTTTTGCAAAGGTGCTACCATTTTCAGAGCAAGCCAGATACCAGGTTGCTCTTCACATCTGGGCATATATTAAAAGAAAGATACTGTATTTCTTTCCTTTATACTTTTATAGAGAACTTGGAGAAGTCCTAACTCTTTTAACTATTTTTAAATTGTTCAGAGTGAGAAATGTAAGAAAGTCATAGGAGACCCTAACCAATTAAGGGAAAGAATCAGATCTTCTCTCAATGTTTTATTTATGACCCTCAGAACATAGCCATATAGGCAAAGAACATGCCTTGATCCCTTACAAATGAGGAGAGTGAAGAAGGGAGTCCCAGGTAGTAAGGACGTGAAGACCACTAGAGAACATTTTGACACAGTGCTTTATTTTCTTTTTTCTTCACGCTTCACCTCACTGCATGTTCTATCATCCTTTAGTTTAACTTAAGGAATTGCTCTGTATTAAGGGTAATGAAAACAAAATTTAATTTAAAACTTCAGACGCCTCATGAGGGCAGTACTACCATTAACAAATGTAACTGGCTGGAAACTAGAATTATGTGAATGGGAGAAGCAGGAGCAGGTAAATTCAGTGATGCACTTGTGACAAGTGAGATTTTGATTGGTTGTGAAAACAGAATAAAGATCACTGGGGCTTCCAAAGCAAAGGAAGAAGAATCTAGGATAATGGACTAATGATAATAAGCATAACTGAACATGGTCAATTTCATGCCTCCAAACTGAATCCTGAGAGACTCCAGGCAGAAGCAGGAATGCAGCCTCACCTGCAAGCTTCCCTGATAATCCTGTGCATACAACTAACCTGTGAGTGGGGAGGAGGGGAGGAATGGTCAAGCCAGGGAAATGGGCAACTCTGGTAAGGAAATCTAGGGGCATCCCAGGGACAATATGGAGTTTATTTTAAGAAATGCAAAAGAAATAAGGAAAGTTATTTACAAAAAAATGTGTTCTATGTATGAACGTTTTCTCACCCCTCCTGAACAGGGTCAAATGGACAACCACTGATGGAACAGAAAATCAAGGAAGGTGAGAACTTCACACTGAACTGCAGTTACAAAGACGGAGCTGATGATTTCTTCCAGTGGTTTAGGCAGGATTCCAGGGAAGGCATCCACTTCCTGGTGCAGTTTTTAAACGAGGAAGAGAAAATCAGGAGAAGATTCACAGTCCAGCTTAACAAAAATGACCAGCAATTTTCTCTGCATGTGGAGGATTCCCAGCTCCAGGATGCAACCACCTTCTTGTGTGCAACAGGTACACAGTGCAGCTCAGACACCTGCGCCCCGCACCTAAACCCTGCTAAGCCTGCACCTCCTGCTTGAAGGGCTCCCAGGCACTGGCTCTGTGCTCTGAGCAAAGTGAAACACGAAGAGCGTTGTATAACAGTGTCAAAGATTTCATTTGAAGACCATGTGCAGAGGGGATAGTGTTTTCAAACACCATCTAATCTATTAATATTTTTGTTTCTCTGTGTGAAGTCCTTACTCTGTTCAAAAACCGGAGGCTTAACATCAGAAAGAAGAGAGCACTAAAGAACAGAGGGAATAGAGGAAACAGAGAAAGCATCTTGACTTTGAGCTCCTTTGTAGACTTTCACAAATATATCAAGAATACAAAATCTTGAAAGCAGTGACTATCAAATCCCACAGTGAAAGAAAACATACTCTGCCATTCCAAAAAGACTGGCTAAGAACATTGAGTACCAAAACCTGAGGGGAAATGGCTTAAAGTTTTTAAAGGGCAGAGTGAGAGGAGAACACAGTGTGATAGCAAATATGGTTCCTCCTTAAAAGAGGATAAAATTTCAACCAGCTGACTGGAGAAGAGTCAAAGGGGCTACATTTTTAGGGGTGACCCCTAAAAGCACCTAGTTTCTTATTCCTTTCTAGAGTCAGGTGGATGAGGAAGAGTCACATTTCAAGGAGACCATGAGCTGAAGGAGCAGTGAGTGTAGGCACACGGGGTTGGGATCACTGTATCTCACGTTCATGCCCCCCAGACAACATCCACCACAAGGGAGCGCCGAGCAACCATGTGACAAGATGGTCCAACCAAAGGATGTCACCAGCCTCATCCTTGTGTACTTCAGTGCTTGAACAATAGACCTGTGGACAGATGAGCCAAGCTGACAAAATAGACGTCCTCCATGAGACCAGAAGGATGAGATGGGGGCAGAGGATGAGATAGTTGGATGGCATCCGTGACTCAGTGGTCATGAATTTGAGCAAACTCCGGGAGATAATGAAGGACAGGGAAGCCTGCCGTGCTGCAGTTCAAGGGGTTGCAAAGAGTCGGACACAACATAGTGACTGAAAAACAGCAGCATGAGCCCAGAAGCAAGAGTTTTCTCTCACCAAGTCGGACCTAACTACTTCTGCCAAATGTTCAACCTGTCAGCCATAGACACAACAAAGGGCCTTCAATGTGGAATCACCCCTCCAGAAGACCAACCAGCCTCTAGTTGGCAAGTTAATTACACGAAACCACTTCCACCCTGGAGGTGGCAGAAATCTTTTCCTACTGGGAAAACTACATGTTCTGGGTATAAGTTTGGCTTCCCTTCAACAGTGCTGCACATAGAAGCATGAACCAAGTGTTCAGAGGTTATCATGATTATCAAGGGATTTCACATCCCTTTGCATCAACAGACCCAATTTACAGCAAAAAGTTGGGGCAATGGTCATGTGACCACTGGACATACTGATTTACTGCATATAGCATTATCTGCAAACCACTAGCCTCGCAGAACATTGGAATGACCACTTTACTAAAGCACCAGCTTAGAGGTAGTGCTCTGAGAGGCTGGAGGACTATTCTTCAAGATGGTGTTGTGTTCCTGTTAGATAAAATACATGGACGTGGGAACCAAGAAGTGAAAGTTGGGTTATCTCCCCATCAACTCCCAATTCTGGTATTGGGAAAATACCAAAACTCCCTTGTTCATTGTGTGTTTCCTGTTCTCATAACTCTAGTTTTATCTGGACTAGAGGTCCTATTTCCCTTTGAATGGAAAGGAGAGGATACTTTTTTGGAGGAAACAGAGAGGCTTTCATCAAGCCTAATGTTACATATGGGTTCCCTGGTGGCTCAGTGATAAAGAACCCGCCTGCCAATGCAGGAGATGCAGGTTCAATCCCTAGGTCAGGAAGATCCCCTGGAGGAGGAAATGGCAACCCGCTCCAGTGTTCTTGCCTGGGAAGTCCAGTAGACAGAGGAGCCTGGTGGGCTACAGTCCATGGGGTCGCAAAGAGTCGGACAAAACTTAGTGACTGAACAATAGCAGCAGTGTTACATATACCACCTGGTCATCTAAGATATTCATATCCAAAGGCCAGAAGGACAGGAAAGGTGTTACTACACTGGTAGGGGCAATCAATCTTGATTATCATGAGGATTTAGGGCTGTGGTTACCTACTAGGATGAAAACTCAGGGGATTCACCAAGATGACTTTTAGCATTTTCATGACCATAATTACTGTAAACAGGCAACTTTATCAACTATGGCCTGATAAAGGGAGAATAACCAGGGGTTCAGTCCCCTCAGGGATGAAGGTCTAGATTACCTCCTCCTTGGGACAGAAATCTAGATACAGAAGTATTAGTCAAAGGTGGGGAGAATCAAAAATGAGTGGTATAGGAGGGAGATGGAAGATAATATATATGAATTATGGTTGTGGTATCATCTATAGCAGGATTCCCTGGTGGCTCAGATGGTAAAGAGTCTGCCTGTAATGTGGGAGACCCAGGTTCGATCCCTGGATCAGGAAGATCCCCTGGAGAAGTGGCAACCCACTCCAGTATTCTTGCCTGGAAAATCCCATGGATGGAGGAGCCTGGCTGACCACAGTCCATGGGTCACAAAGAGTCGGACACGACTGAGTGACTTCACTTTCACTTTCACTTTTCAGCATCTATAGCAATTGCAATTTATCCCACTAATATTCCTGTTGAGTTTTGTAAAAGAACTAGTGTTCTGAGTGGATTAAACATAGAGCATAAGAGGATCTCAGCAGTGTAAGGATGGGCTGCACAGTGCTCTTGATGCTCCACTCACATCCCTTGGCAGTCACCTCAGCACACTGAAAACCCCAGCAACTCTGAGGACTATTTTCTGACCATGTGAACACATATGGCCAGTGCACAGGACCAATCAGATATGCCAGAGAATTCATGTCCCCAAAGCAGCCCTCAATCTGCAATGGATAATGAGTTTATGAACTACTCCAGCTCCTCTATGCTTCATTTGGGGTAACTCCAAAGGGAAATGCTATACCATCTCCCAGAGTTACCCAGCTGGATTAAGCTCCAATTGCCCAGAGTAGTAACTGACTCGATGACAACCCTCTGTACTGGCCTCCTTCCCTTCCCCTATTCACTTCCTCAATGTTTCCTAGAATCACCTGCAAATAAACTACTTACTCACAAATCCATGTATTAGACCTGACTTTTGGAGAACACAAAACTAAGATACAGGAATTCAAATCATGGGGCAAGGACAGCAATGATTTAGAGGAAATTCTGGTTGTCCTTTCTTCCATTGCTATCAAACTGGCTTTAGGGGCACAGGAGATTTTAGCAGCCTCATTCAGAGCTGGTCCCAACTCTTACAATTTCCAGTTCATCTCTCTCAGTGAGAAGACTTAGCCACCCACTTCTGTTACAAGAGAACCCATGCTCACAGACAGAACCCAGTATATAGCAGAACCCCATTCTTTCTCTTGGCTTGAGGACTCCAACTCTAGAATTACATGAATATCCCTGTCACTCCCTCTGGAAACAGAAACTTCTAGAGACTCACGGTGTGTTTTTTTCCCTTGTTCCAGTATTTTTTTCAAAATGGAATGATAGTGATGGGAGCAATTTTTTTTTAATGACAAACAATCTTTTTAATCTTTCACTGAAAAATACAAACCTGTATGTATCTATTGAATGCAAGGTTTGATATTACAAGTACACATGATTTAACAGTATAACTTATATAAAATGATACATATTAATATGAGTCTTTTGAGGCAATTCGGTGCTGATGAGAATTCCTGCAATAGTTATTTCAGAACTTCTAAATATAGCACAAATGAGGTCTTATTTTTTAAGTGTCCATGGAAAATACAAGCACAATTAGACAATACACATTCTGCTTCCATTTACTCTGAGTTTAGTCTGTGCTTTTTTCAGTCACATATATCTTTGTTTTCATTATTTTGAGCAGCTCTAAAACTATAAAAAAAATGAATACATTAATATAACAGGTGTATTCTTATCATCCATAATTAATTGTTTATAGTTATCATACTTGGCCTGTCATTTTTCTTAACATAAAGAAAAATTACAGAGTTTGTCATTGTTGCATATAAAACCCTGCCACCTCTACCTACCATTCCAGGGCCCCATTCTTCTCCCTAGGATTAGGACTTGGAAAAACACATTTGCCAGCTCTCCCTTCTCTTAATTTTCATCGTAGAATTTTTAAAAACTCAGAAAACAGTTTTTGCTTTCATTTGAAATTATAACCTATAGCCTAGTTCCTGAAGGGCGACCAAAAAGTATTGGGAAAACTTTCATCAGTGAGGCGTGGTCACCTGTCAGCTGTCATACTATTTCCTGCTCTGAAGCTCACGTATCACTGAGTGCAGGGAGGAACCCAGATCAGAGCAAGAGGCTTCTCAGCCTTCAGGGTAGAGCTGTGAGCATGACACTTGTTAGCTTGCTGTGGACAGTACTGGTCTCCATGTGTCTGGGTAAGGAAGGCTTAGGTCTTTATTTATAATGTTATCTAATGGGGCTGGGAAACAGGAGAAGATTAATAGCACCAGAACTGCATTGCCTCACAGAGCCCAGTTGAAACCTGATATGTTCTGCTGAGGTTTGGATCAAGAAGAAAAGTGGGTGGGGATGGAAACCAGCTTGGGTATCTGCCTGCTTTCTCGCTCCTATGATACCCAGTGCAGACCTTTCTCTCCTTCCCACAGGACCCAGTGTGGCCCAGACGGTCACTCAGCCTCAACCAGAAAAGTCTGTACAGGAGACAGGCACAGTGACCCTGGACTGTACATATAGCACCAGTGAGAGTGATTATTATTTGTTCTGGTACAAACAGCCTCCCAGAGGGGAGATGGTTTTCATTATTCGCCAAAATGCTTATGAACAACAGAATGCAACCAACGATCGCTACTCTGTGAACTTCCAGAAAGAAGCCAAAGCCTTCAGTCTCAGCATCTCAGACTCCCAGCTGGAGGATGCTGCAATGTATTTCTGTGCTTACAGTGGTGCACGGTGAGATGAGCAACGGAGAGAGGCCTACAGAAACCTCAGACCTCAGCATCTGTGCAGAGGTCGGGGGAAGTAGCTGGGGTAAGAGGAACAGAAAATCATTGACTTCTCCTTGAAATAATAGTTGTTCCTATCTAAATATAAGAAACACAGAGAGATGAATGAATGTGACTTGTAGTCCTTAAGTAAATATAATAACATGTATAGTACTTTCCTGTTTTACAAGATGTCTTCATTCGTGATATCATCTGTAACCCTCATAGCTTCATATGGTATATGTGATCAGTTCGATTTCTGAAGCATTTCTTCTGTCTAGCAAATCTTTATAATTTTCCTGGGAACTCTTACCTCCAGGAATCTTAATCTTTTCCAAGTTGTTCATAGGTGTTTGTCTTTTAACTGTCCTCCTTGACCAAAACTGAAACTCCTCAGAAAAAGATACCTATTTTAGTATACAAGAGTTGTGACAGTGTGGACATAACCAGGGACGGACCCCACTGGTCTCACCACAGACTTAACAGATAACCTAGGTTGATTTCACTGAACCTGCAGCTCTGACTGTCACCTAGGTCACTTTGAACTCCTTGAGCTGATGGTCCAGCAGGCAAAGACAGGAATTACTAGGTGGAGGGGTTTTTGACCCTGATTATCATGGAGTACCAGGTTGTTGCAGCACAATGAAAACAAAAATGAATATGTCTAGAAAGCAAGTGTTTCACATGGGGTATTTCCAGGCCCAGTAAAAACAGCAAATGGTCACTGTGGCAAGAAGGTCTAAAAAGAACAAACTAAGAACAGAGGCCTCTCAGCAGCGAGGGTCTGAGCCACCACACCTGGTAAGAATTTGAGTTTGCTAAAGTTCTGTCCCAGCGGCCGCCCCTAACCTCGGACGCGGGGTAACTCCTCTCGTCACTGCCCCTGACCTCGGACGCTGGGTATCTCCTCTTGGCCGCTCCCCCTGACCTCCGACGTGGGGTAGCTCCTCTCTGCCAATCCTGCGCCTTCGCAATCTGGCACTCTCGGCCGCTGCCCCTGACCTCAGACGTGGGGTAACTCCTCTCGGCCGCTGCCCTTCGGCATGGGGTCCTCCCGGCTTCTGCCCCTGACCTCGGACATGGGGTAGCTCCTCTCGCCTGGGCGTTGGCATGCCCGTCGCAGCCGCCTGCGCTTTGGGGCGCCTCAGCTGCCGGGAGGAGCTACCCCACGCCCTTAAGCCCCGAGGCCAGGGGCGGTGGCCGGGAGGACTGAACCCAACCATGTCTGCGCGGGCACAGGAGGGCCTAGAGGAGCTATCCCACGTTGAAGGTCAGGAAGGGCGGTGGTGAGGAGATTACCCCAGTCCAAGGTAAGGAGCATTGGCTTCACTTTGCTGGAGCAGCCGTGAAGAGATACGTCACGCCCACGGTAAGAAAAACCCAAGTAAGATGGTAGGTGTTGCAAGAGGGCATCAGAGGGCAGACACACTGAAACCATAATCACAGAAAACTAGTCAATCTAATCACACAGGGACCACAGATCACATCAGATCAGATTGTCACTCAGTCATGTCCGACTCTTTGTGACCCCATGAATCGCAGCACTCCAGGCCTCCCTGTCCATCACCCCCCCCGGAGTTCACTCAGACTCTCGTCCATCGAGTCAGTAATGCCATCCAGCCATCTCATCCTCTGTCGTCCCCTTCTCCTCCTGCCCCCAATCCCTCCCAGCATCAGAGTCTTTTCCAATGAGTCAACTCTTCGCATGAGGTGGCCAAAGTACTGGAGTTTCAGCTTTCACATCATTCCTTCCAAAGAAATCCCAGGGCTGATCTCCTTCAGAATGGACTGGTTGGATCTCCTTGCAGTCCAAGGGACTCTCAAGAGTCTTCTCCAACACCACAGTTCAAAAGCACCAATTCTTCGGCGCTCAGCCTTCTGCACAGTCCAACTCTCACATCCATACATGACCACAGGAAAAACCATAGCCTTGACTAGACGAACCTTTCTTGGAAAAGTAATGTCTCTGCTTTTCAATATGCTATCTAGGTTGGTCATAACTTTCCTTCCAAGGAGTAAGCGTCTTTTAATTTCATGGCTGCAGTCACCATCTGCAGTGATTTTGGAGCTCAGAAAAATAAAGTCTGACTCTGTTTCCACTGTTTCCCCAACTATTTCCCATGAAGTGATGGGACCGGATGCCATGATCTTCGTTTTCTGAATGTTGAGCTTTAAGCCCACTTTTTCACTCTCCACTTTCACCTTCATCAAGAGGCTTTTGAGTTCCTCTTCACTTTCTGCCATAAGGGTGGTGTCATCTGCATATCTGAGGTTATTGATATTTCCCCCAGCAATCTTGATTCCAGCTTGTGTTTCTTCCAGTCCAGCGTTTCTCATCTCTGAATATAAGTTAAATAAACAGGGTGACAATATACAGCCTTGACGTACTCCTTTTCCTATTTGGAACCAGTCTGTTGTTCCATGTCCAGTTCTAACTGTTGCTTCCTGACATGCATACAGATTTCTCAAGAGGCAGATCAGGTGGTCTGGTATTCCCATCTCTTTCAGAATTTTCCACAGTTTATTGTGATCCACACAGTCAAAGGCTTTGGCATAGTCAATAAAGCAGAAATAGATGTTTTTCTGGAACTCTTTTGCTTTTTCCATGATCCAGCAGATGTTGGCAATTTGATCTCTGGTTCCTCTGCCTTTTCTAAAACCAGCTTGAACTTCTGGAAGTTCGCGGTTCACATATTGCTTAAGTCTGGCTTGGAGAATTTTGAGCATTACTTTACTAGCATGTGAGATGAGTGCAATTGTGCGGTAGTTTGAGCATTCTGTGGCCTTGCCTTTCTTTGGGATTGGAATGAAAACTGACCTTTTCCAGTCCTGTGGCCACTGCTGAGTTTTCCAAATCTGCTGGCATATTGATTGCAGCACTTTCACAGCATCATCTTTCAGGATTTGGAATAGCTCAACTGGAATTCCATCACCTCCACTAGCTTTGTTCGTAGTGATGCTTTCTAAGGCCCACTTGACTTCACATTCCAGGATGTCTGGCTCTAGGTCAGTGATCACACCATCATGATTATCTGGGTCATGAAGATCTTTTTGTACAGTTCTTCTGTGTATTCTTGCCATCTCTTCTTAATATCTTCTGCTTCTGTTAAGTCCATGCCATTTCTGTCCTTTATCGAGCCCATTGTAGCATGAAATGTTCCTTTGGTATCTCTGATTTTCTTGAAGAGATCTCTAGTCTTTCCCGTTCTGTTGTTTTCCTCGATTTCTTTGCATTGATCGCTGAAGAAGGTTTTCTTACCTCTTCTTGCTATTCTTTGGAACTCTGCATTCAGATATTTATATCTTCCTTTTCTCCTTTGCTTTTGCTTCTATTCTTTTCACAGCTATTTGTAAGGCCTCCCCAGACAACCATCTTGCTTTTTTGCATTTCTTTTCCATGGGGATGGTCTTGATCCCTGTCTCCTGTACAATGTCACAAACCTCATTCCATAGTTCATCAGGCACTCTATCTATCATATCTAGGCCCTTAAATCTATTTCTCACTTCCACTGTATAATCATAAGGGGTTTGATTTAGGTCATACCTGAATGGGCTAGTGGTTTTCCCTACTTTCTTCAATTTAAGTCTGAATTTGGCAATAAGGAGTTCATGGTCTGAGCCACAGTCAGCTCCTGGTCTTGTTTTTGCTGACTCTATAGAGCTTCTCCATCTTTGGCTGCAAAGAATATAATCAATGTGATTTTGGTGTTGACCAAAATGGTGATGTGCATGTATAGAGTCTTCTCTTGTGTTGTTGGAAGAGGGTGTTTGTTATGACCAGTGCATTTTCTTGGCAAAACTCGATTAGTCTTTGCCCTGCTTCATTCCGTATTCCAAGGCCAAATTTGCCTGTTACTCCAGGTGTTTCTTGACTTCCTACTTTTGCATTCCAGTCCCCTATAATGGAAAGGACATCTTTTTTGGGTGTTAGTTCTAAAAGGTCTTGTAGGTCTTCATAGAACCATTCAACTTCAGCTTCTTCAGCATTACTGGTTGGGGCATAGACTTGGATTACTGTGATACTGAATGGTTTGCCTTGGAAACAAACAGAGATCATTCCATCGTTTTTGAGATTGCATCCAACTACTGCATTTCAGACTCTTTTGTTGACCATGATGGCCACTCCATTTCTTCTGAGGGATTCCTGCCCGCAGTACTAGATATAATGGTCATCTGAGTTAAATTCACCCATTCCAGTCCATTTCAGTTCACTGATTCCTAGAATGTCGACATTCACTCTTGCCATCTCTTGTTTGACCACTTCCAGTTTGCCTTGATTCATGGAGCTGACATTCCAGGTTCCTATGCAGTATTGCTCTTTACAGCATCGGGCCTTGCTTCTATCACCAGTCACATCCACAGCTGGGTATTGTTTTTGCTTTGGCTCCATCCCTTCATTCTTTCTGGAGTTATTTCTCCACTGATCTCCAGTAGCATATTGGGCAACTACTGACCTGGGGAGTTTCTCTTACAGTATCCTATCATTTTGCCTTTTCATACTGTTCATGGGGTTCTCAAGGCAAGAATACTGAAGTGGTTTGCCATTCCCTTCTCCAGTGGACCACATTCTGTCAAATCTCTCCACCATGACCCACCTGTCTTGGGTTGCCCCACGGGCATGGCTTAGTTTCATTGAGTTAGACAAGGCTGTGGTCCTAGTGTGATTAGATTGACTAGTTTTCTGTGAGTATGGTTTCAGTGTGTTTGCCTTCTGATGCCCTCTTGCAACCCCTACTGTCCTACTTGGGTTTCTCTTACCTTGGGCATGGGGTATCTCTTCACGGCTGCTCCAGCAAAGCACAGCCATTGCTCCTAACTCAATGAAACTAAGCCATGCCCATGGGGCAACCCAAGGTGGGCAGGTCATGGTCGAGAGATCTGACAGAATGTGGCCCACTGGAGAAGGGGATGGCAAACCACTTCAGTATTTTTGCCTTGAGAACCCCATGAACAGTATGAAAAGGCAGAATGATAGGATACTGAAAGAAGACTCCCCAGGTCAGTAGGTGCCCAATATGCTACTGGAGACCAGTGGAGAAATAACTCCAGAAAGAATGAAGGGTTGGAGCCAAAGCAAAAAGAATACCCAGCTGTGCATGTGACTGGTGATAGAAGCAAGTCTGATGCTGTAAAGAGCAATATTGCATAGGAACCTGGAATGTCAGCTCCATGAATCAAGGCAAACTGGAAGTGGTCAAACAAGAGATGGCAAGAGTGAATGTCGACATTCTAGGAATCAGTGAACTGAAATGGACTGGAATGGGTGAATTTAACTCAGATGACCATTATATCTAGTACTGCGGGCAGGAATCCCTCAGAAGAAATGGAGTGGCCATCATGGTCAACAAAAGAGTCTGAAATGCAGTAGTTGGATGCAATCTCAAAAACGATGGAATGATCTCTGTTTGTTTCCAAGGCAAACCATTCAGTATCACAGTAATCCAAGTCTATGCCCCAACCAGTAATGCTGAAGAAGCTGAAGTTGAATGGTTCTATGAAGACCTACAAGACCTTTTAGAACTAACACCCAAAAAAGATGTCCTTTCCATTATAGGGGACTGGAATGCAAAAGTAGGAAGTCAAGAAACACCTGGAGTAACAGGCAAATTTGGCCTTGGAATACGGAATGAAGCAGGGCAAAGACTAATCGAGTTTTGCCAAGAAAATGCACTGGTCATAACAAACACCCTCTTCCAACAACACAAGAGAAGACTCTATACATGCACATCACCATTTTGGTCAACACCAAAATCACATTGATTATATTCTTTGCAGCCAAAGATGGAGAAGCTCTATAGAGTCAGCAAAAACAAGACCAGGAGCTGACTGTGGCTCAGACCATGAACTCCTTATTGCCAAATTCAGACTTAAATTGAAGAAAGTAGGGAAAACCACTAGCCCATTCAAGTATGACCTAAATCAAACCCCTTATGATTATACAGTGGAAGTGAGAAATAGATTTAAGGGCCTAGATTTGATAGATAGAGTGCCTGATGAACTATGGAATGAGGTTTGTGACATTGTACAGGAGACAGGGATCAAGACCATCCCCATGGAAAAGAAATGCAAAAAAGCAAGATGGTTGTCTGGGGAGGCCTTACAAATAGCTGTGAAAAGAAGAGAAGCGAAAAGCAAAAGAGAAAAGGAAGATATAAACATCTGAATGCAGAGTTCCAAAGAATAGCAAGAAGAGGTAAGAAAGCCTTCTTCAGCGATCAATGCAAAGAAATAGAGGAAAACAACAGAACGGGAAAGACTAGAGATCTCTTCAAGAAAATCAGAGATACCAAAGGAACATTTCATGCTACAATGGGCTCGATAAAGGACAGAAATGGCATGGACTTAACAGAAGCAGAAGATATTAAGAAGAGATGGCAAGAATACACAGAAGAACTGTACAAAAAGATCTTCATGACCCAGATAATCATGATGGTGTGATCACTGACCTAGAGCCAGACATCCTGGAATGTGAAGTCAAGTGGGCCTTAGAAAGCATCACTACGAACAAAGCTAGTGGAGGTGATGGAATTCCAGTTGAGCTATTCCAAATCCTGAAAGATGATGCTGTGAAAGTGCTGCACTCAATATGCCAGCAGATTTGGAAAACTCAGCAGTGGCCACAGGACTGGAAAAGGTCAGTTTTCATTCCAATCCCAAAGAAAGGCAAGGCCACAGAATGCTCAAACTACCGCACAATTGCACTCATCTCACATGCTAGTAAAGTAATGCTCAAAATTCTCCAAGCCAGACTTAAGCAATATGTGAACCGCGAACTTCCAGAAGTTCAAGCTGGTTTTAGAAAAGGCAGAGGAACCAGAGATCAAATTGCCAACATCCGCTGGATCATGGAAAAAGCAAAAGAGTTCCAGAAAAACATCTATTTCTGATTTATTGACTATGCCAAAGCCTTTGACTGTGTGGATCACAATAAACTGTGGAAAATTCTGAAAGAGATGGGAATACCAGACCACCTGATCTGCCTCTTGAGAAATCTGTATGCATGTCAGGAAGCAACAGTTAGAACTGGACATGGAACAACAGACTGGTTCCAAATAGGAAAAGGAGTACGTCAAGGCTGTATATTGTCACCCTGTTTATTTAACTTATATTCAGAGATGAGAAACGCTGGACTGGAAGAAACACAAGCTGGAATCAAGATTGCTGGGGGAAATATCAATAACCTCAGATATGCAGATGACACCACCCTTATGGCAGAAAGTGAAGAGGAACTCAAAAGCCTTTTGATGAAGGTGAAAGTGGAGAGTGAAAACGTTGGCTTAAAGCTCAATGTTCAGAAAACGAAGATTATGGCATCCGGTCCCATCACTTCATGGGAAATAGATGGGGAAACAGTGGAAACAGTGTCAGACTTTATTTTGGGGGGCTCCAAAATCACTGCAGATGGTGACTGCAGCCATGAAATTAAAAGACGCTTACTCCTTGGAAGGAAAGTTATGACCAACCTAGATAGCATATTGAAAAGCAGAGACATTACTTTTCCAAGAAAGGTTCGTCTAGTCAAGGCTATGTTTTTTCCCGTGGTCATGCATGGATGTGAGAGTTGGACTGTGAAGAAGGCTGAGGGCCAAAGAATTGATGCTTTTGAACTGTGGTGTTGGAGAAGACTCTTGAGAGTCCCTTGGACTGCAAGGAGATCCAACCGGTCCATTCTGAAGGAGATCAGCCCTGGGATTTCTTTGGAAGGAATGATGTGAAAGCTGAAACTCCAGTACTTTGGCCACCTCATGCGAAGAGTTGACTCATTGGAAAAAATTCTGATTCTGGGAGGGATTGGGGACAAGAGGAGAAGGGGACGACAGAGGATGAGATGGCTGGATGGCATCACTGACTCGATGGACATAAGTGATTTGAGTCTGAGTGAACTCCAGGAGTTATTGATGGACAGGGAGGCCTGGCGTGCTGCGATTCATGTGGTCGCAAAGAGTCGGACATGACTGAGCGACTGATCTGATCTGAACGTTCTGTGTGATATACAGAAGTTTGGAGAGCATCGAAGAGCAAGAAGGTGAGTACCACTTAAAGGAGTGGGGCCTGAAGCTCAGGTCATACCACCTCGTGTATCAAGTGTTTCAGATGGATTGCAGCCTGCCACAACCTTGAATACTCAGAGACACAGTGTAAATAACATGTGACAAGCACACATCTGTGGATTGTCAATGCGAGCTCTGTAACAAATATCTCATGTGCCTTACTGTCACATCCAAATACCAGGTCTGATGTTATCAATAGCTGTGACAAATCTGTGGACGCTGGGACTCATCTCAAGCTGATAACATGCAACATTAAGCATCCACTGTGTCTTAGTTTTACTTCATACCCCAGGGCCTTCTCTGATTCCTTGGGAGCTCATTCAGTCCACGGGCAAGCACAGCCCCTGCCAGCAGGCAGCAACCAGAAGGAAAAGGGATGGATGCACACACAGATTCTTGCCTTCCAACGATAATCCTGAGATGCATCTTGTATGTTTCTTGGAGATCCTGGCAGAATCAAGCCCCAATACTGTGCTATCTACTTTCTCATTTCTGCTTCTTAAGATCACTTCCCAAATAAACTGCCTTCACCTGAATTCTTGCTTTAGGCTCCTTTTCTGGGGTTGCGAGGAGACAAAATTAAAACAGAGGTGCTTTAAAATTTTGATAGAGAAAGAATGGAAGAAAGTTCAAGGTAAACTTTACTGGGCTGATTTCTAACAAGAGCAGGCAGGTACTTGAGTGATTACATAACTGGAAAAATCGAAGCTGACACCTTATTTTTTCAAAAGGTAGTGAAATAGATCATATTTATGAAAATCCAGTCTCTGTAGATGTATGATCATACCCTTACTTATCAATCTCAATTTTAATGAATATCATTATCCCTTTTTGCCAGGGTCCAGCCCCAGTTGATCCAGGCAATTCGAAGAGGAGATGGCTTCGGCAATCAGGAAACAATAGCTTTAATTAAATATTAATTAGAGATATAAAGAGTAATAAAATAAGGATAGCTCAGTGAGAAAATTCAGTGGAGAAAACAGGCTGAATATCTTGGTTTACGCAGAAAACCAATAAAACTTCAAGACAAGAAGTTTGCACCACCCACGTAGGCCACAGGCGTCTTCCCATTCTACCAAGGGAGAGGAGACACTAAGGCCTCCCCGGTCAGATCTTAGAAGCCCAGGCAAAATTAGTAGGCTTGGTGGGCCTCCATGCTCCAGATGGGAATTCAGCCAGAAGGTGAAAGAAAGAATAACATGAGGAGACCAGTCTTTCGAGGAACTGATCCCATTCTTTATTTTCCAGGGTCCAGTTTTTATACACAGAGATGTAATACAAAAGTCATGCGGGGTGAGCAGTCCTGACTTTTATAAAAATCAGGCGCTTCATACAAATGTATACAAAGGTCTTAGGGGTGTTACATCATCTTCTGGCCAGGGGGCCTGCTGACAATTTATGACCCTCTCCTTGTGACAGCGGTCAGTCAACCAGAACACTTATTTCTCCAGGGGTGATTATTCTTAAAACAGACGCCACCTTCCGAGGCACCAGATAAAGTTACATTCCTATAGGGTGAGGGTGTAATGGGTTTTAATTAAGGAAAGAATTTGCTTAGCCTAAGGTCTAACGTGATTAATATCAAAGGTTAATACTTATTTCTCTTATATGTTAGTTATATTCATTAATGTGTATAAGGGGCAAGGGATATGGAGATGTAGCAGCAAATTTTGGCTCAACAATGAAACCCTCCACCGGTATAATTCCTAACTAGCCCACTAATACTATAGTAAAAATTTTCTAACTTCTCAAAAAAAAATCTGTTTTTAAAGGTTTAAAGCATCTCGTGCCTCTCACAATTGGGAGGCTGTGAACAATCACATGTGGCCGGACAAACCTGTCAGGCAGGCTAGAGAACCTTCAGAGGAGTTTGTAGGTTGAAACACTCCTGTCATGCCCAGGAATTATTATTAACTGGAGCTGTAAGTTAACTCTTTTTCAGAGCGAGGTGGTAGGGGACAGCCCCCCCGTAAAGTCAGAGGTGTAGGTGAGAGCACAAAGCAGTAAAGTAGGCATACTCTGGTTTTGGGGGTAGATGCTCGAGAATTTCCAGGGAGACTCCTGAGGCTCAATCCCGCCTTTGCGTATGCCGAGCCTCCTTCCTCATGACCTTTGCCACAGGCGGAGATCCTCATGCTGGCTCCCGGCACCTGTCCCTGAATCTGCTCATCCTCATTATTTAAACCTCATTCCTACTTCTTCTCAAAATATACCTCTATTCCAGTCTATTCTCCTTACCAACCCATAAGCATCTCAGTCTCTTGATTTTCTTTTGTGGTTTTTCCACTCACCCAAATTTCCCTTTCATGTATATATCAGGCTGGTCAAATCATATTGGTCCCATAAGCACACCTCAAAACTTTATCTCCTCCAAGTTCTTCTCTAATAGTGAATCCTTGAATCCCTTCTCTCCAATGGTCACAGACTCCTTATAGAACAGATTTCTTGACTAAACCAAGTTCCTTCTATGTAGAGGAGTGAATCATCATAGGAATTGCCTCAGTAATTATTTCCATGACCATAAGAGGGCACTGCCTCCACAGTTGACAACAGAGAATCAACAGCCCGTCTGACACACCAGTTCCTGTTCTGAAGCCAGGATGTCACCAAGGTTCTGATGAGAACAAGAGGCTTTTATCTCCCTGAAGGAGAGAGCTGCCAGCATGGCAGGCCCAGGTTTGCTGTGGGCAGCCATGGTCTCCATCTATCTTGGTAAGGAAAGCATATGTATTTGCTTTTACTAACAGCCACTACGACTGGGAAGTAGGAAGAAAAATTATTAACACAGGTATCTTGTTACTTCCTCATGGGTCCAAGCTACAGGGGACAAGAAAGCTGATGAATTTTATTGAAGTTTAGATCAAGTAGAAGAAAGGTGGGTGGCAATGGGGACCAGCTTGGACATCTGCCTGCTTTCTCTCTCCTGTGACACCCAGTGCGGACCTTTCTCTCCTCCTTCCCACAGGACCCAGTGTGGCCCAGACGGTCACTCAGCCTCAACCAGAAGAGTCTGTACAGGAGACAGGCACAGTGACCCTGGACTGTACATATAGCACTAGTGAGAGTAATTATTATTTGTTCTGGTACAAACAGCCTCCCAGTGGGGAGATGGTTTTCATTATTCGCCAAAATGCTTATGAACAACAGAATGCAACCAACGATCGCTACTCTGTGAACTTCCAGAAAGAAGCCAAAGCCTTCAGTCTCAGGATCTCAGACTCCCAGCTGGAGGATGCTGCAATGTATTTCTGTGCTTACAGTGGTGCACGGTGAGATGAGCAACAGAGAGAGGCCTACAGAAACCTCAGACCTCAGCATCTGTGCAGAGGTCGGGGGAAGTAGCTGGGGTAAGAGGAACAGAAAATCATTGACTTCTCCTTGAAATAATAGTTGTTCCTATCTAAATATAAGAAACACAGAGAGATGAATGTCTGTGACTTGTAGTCCTTAAGTAAATATAATAACATGTATAGTACTTTCCTGTTTTACAAGATGTCTTCATTCGTGATATCATCTGTAACCCTCATAGCTTCATATGGTATACGTGATCAGTTCGATTTCTGAAGCATTTCTTCTGTCTAGCAAATCTTTATAATTTTCCTGGGAACTCTTACCTCCAGGAATCTTAATCTTTTCCAAGTTGTTCATAGGTGTTTGTCTTTTAACTGTCCTCCTTGACCAAAACTGAAACTCCTCAGGAAAAGATACCTATTTTAGTATACAAGAGTTGTGACAGTGTGGACATAACCAGGGACGGACCCCACTGGTCTCACCACAGACTTAACAGATAACCTAGGTTGATTTCACTGAACCTGCAGCTCTGACTGTCACCTAGGTCACTTTGAATTCCTTGAGCTGATGGTCCAGCAGGCAAAGACAGGAATTACTAGGTGGAGGGGTTTTTGACCCTGATTATCATGGAGTACCAGGTTGTTGCAGCACAATGAAAACAAAAATGAATATGTCTGGAATGCAAGTGTTTCACATGGGGTATTTCCAGGCCCAGTAAAAACAGCAAATGGTCACTGTGGCAACAAGGTCTAAAAAGAACAAACTAAGAACAGAGGCCTCTAAGCAGTGAGGGTCTGAGCCACCACACCTGGTAAGAATTTGAGTTTGCTAAAGTTCTGTCCCAGCGGCCGCCCCTAACCTCGGATGCGGGGTAACTCCTCTCGTCACTGCCCCTGACCTCGGACGCTGGGTATCTCCTCTCGGCCGCTCCCCCTGACTTCGGACGTGGGGTAGCTCCTCTCTGCCATTCCTGCGCCATCGCAATCTGGCACTCTCGGCTGCTGCCCTGACCTCAGACGTGGGGTAACTCCTCTCGGCCGCTGCCCTTCAGCATGGGGTCCTCCCGGCTTCTGCCCCTGACCTTGGAC
Source organism: Bubalus bubalis (assembly GCF_019923935.1). Lineage (NCBI taxonomy): Eukaryota > Metazoa > Chordata > Mammalia > Artiodactyla > Bovidae > Bubalus > Bubalus bubalis. Next base: position 80,447,316 of record NC_059167.1, read on the forward strand.
GTGGGGTAGCTCCTCTTGCCTGGGCGTTGGCGCGCCCGTTGCAGCCGCCTGCACTTTGGCGTGCCCCAGCTGCCGGGAGGAGGTACCCCACGCCCTTAAGCCCGAGGCCAGGGGCGGTGGCCGGGAGGACTGAACCCAAGCCATGTCTGCGCGGGCACAGGAGGGCCTAGAGGAGCTATCCCACGTTGAAGGTCAGGAAGGGCGGCGGTGAGGAGATTCCCCTCGTCCAAGGTAAGGAGCATTGGCTTCACTTTGCTGGAGCAGCCGTGAAGAGATACATCACGCCCACGGTAAGAGAAACCCAAGTAAGATGGTAGGTGTTGCAAGAGGGCATCAGAGGACAGACACACTGAAACCATAATCACAGAAAACTAGTCAATCTAATCACACGGGCACCACAGATCATCAGATCAGATCAGTCACTCAGTCATGTCCGACTCTTTGCGACCACATAAATCTCAGCACGCCAGGCCTCCCTGTCCATCACCAAATCCCGGAGTTCACTCAGACTCACGTCCATCGAGTCAGTGATGCCATCCAGCCATCTCATCCTCTGTCGTCCCCTTCTCCTCCTGCCCCCAATCCCTCCCAGCATCAGAGTCTTTTCCAATGAGTCAACTCTTCGCATGAGGTGGCCAAAGTACTGGAGTTTCAGCTTTAGCATCATTCCTTCCAAAGAAATCCCAGGGCTGATCTCCTTCAGAATGGACTGGTTGGATCTCCTTGCAGTCCAAGGGACTCTCAAGAGTCTTCTCCAACACCACAGTTCAAAAGCACCAATTCTTCGGCGCTCAGCCTTCTTCACAGTCCAACTCTCACATCCATACATGACCACTGGAAAAACCATAGCCTTGACTAGACGAACCTTTGTTGCCAAAGTAATGACTCTGCTTTTCAATATGCTATCTAGGTTGGTCATAACTTTCCTTCCAAGGAGTAAGCGCCTTTTAATTTCATGGCTCCAGTCACCATCTGTAGTGATTTTGGAGCCCAGAAAAATAAAGTCTGACACTGTTTCCACTGTTTCCCCATCTATTTCCCATGAAGTGATGGGACCAGATGCCATGATCTTCGTTTTCTGAATGTTGAGCTTTAAGCCCACTTTTTCACTCTCCACTTTCACCTTCATCAAGAGGCTTTTGAGTTCCTCTTCACTTTCTGCCATAAGGGTGGTGTCATCTGCATATCTGAGGTTATTGATATTTCTCCCGGAAATCTTGATTCCAGCTTGTGCTTCTTCCAGCCCAGCGTTTCTCATCTCTGAATATAAGTTAAATAAACAGGGTGACAATATACAGCCTTGACGTACTCCTTTTCCTATTTGGAACCAGTCTGTTGTTCCATGTCCAGTTCTAACTGTTGCTTCCTGACATGCATACAGATTTCTCAAGAGGCAGATCAGGTGGTCTGGTATTCCCATCTCTTTCAGAATTTTCCACAGTTTATTGTGATCCACACAGTCAAAGGCTTTGGCATAGTCAATAAAGCAGAAATAGATGTTTTTCTGGAACTCTCTTGCTTTTTCCATGATCCAGCGGATGTTGGCAATTTGATCTCTGGTTCCTCTGCATTTTCTAAAACCAGCTTGAACTTCTGGAAGTTCACGGTTCACATATTGCTTAAGTCTGGCTTGGAGAATTTTAAGCATTACTTTACTAGCATGTGAGATGAATGCAATTGTGCGGTAGTTTGAGCATTCTTTAGCATTGCCTTTCTTTGGGATTGGAATGAAAACTGACCTTTTCCAGTCCTGTGGCCACTGCTGAGTTTTCCAAATTTGCTGGCATATTGAGTGCAGCACTTTCACAGCATCATCTTTCAGGATTTGGAATAGCTCAACTGGAATTCCATCACCTCCACTAGCTTTGTTCGTAGTGATGCTTTCTAAGGCCCACTTGACTTCACATTCCAGGATGTCTGGCTCTAGGTGAGTGATCACACCATCGTGATTATCTGGGTCGTGAAGATCTTTTTTGTACAGTTCTTCTGTGTATTCTTGCCATCTCTTCTTAATATCTTCTGCTTCTTTTAGGTCCATACCATTTCTGTCCTTTATCGAGCTCATCTTTGCATAAAATGTTCCTTTGGTATCTCTGATTTTCTTGAAGAGATCCTTAGTCTTTCCCATTCTGTTGTTTTCCTCCATTTCTTTGCATTGATCGATGAAGAAGGCTTTCTTATCTCTTCTTGCTATTCTTTGGAACTCTGCATTCAGATGTTTATATCTTTCCTTTTCTCCTTTGCTTTTGCTTCTATTCTTTTCACAGCTATTTGTAAGGCCTCCCCAGACAACCATTTTGCTTTTTTGCATTTCTTTTCCATGGGGATGGTCTTGATCTCTGTCTCCTGTACAATGCCATGAACCTCATTCCATAGTTCATCAGGCACTCTATCTATCAAATCTAGGCCCTTAAATCTATTTCTCACTTCCACTGTATAATCATAAGGGATTTGATTTAGGTCATACCTGAATGGGCTAGTGGTTTTCCCTACTTTCTTCAATTTAAGTCTGAATTTGGCAATAAGGAGTTCATGGTCTGAGCCACAGTCAGCTCCCGGTCTTGTTTTTGCTGACTCTATAGAGCTTCTCCATCTTTGGCTGCAAAGAATATAATCAATGTGATTTTGGTGTTGACCATCTGGTGATGTGCATGTATAGAGTCTTCTCTTGTGTTGTTGGAAGAGGGTGTTTGTTATGACCAGTGCATTTTCTTGGCAAAACTCGATTAGTCTTTGCCCTGCTTCATTCCGTATTCCAAGGCCAAATTTGCCTGTTACTCCAGGTGTTTCTTGACTTCCTACTTTTGCATTCCAGTCCCCTATAATGAAAAGGACATCTTTTTTGGGTGTTAGTTCTAAAAGGTCTAGTAGGTCTTCATAGAACCATTCAACTTCAGCTTCTTCAGCGTTACTGGTTGGGCGTAGACTTGGATTACAGTGACACTGAATGGTTTGCCTTGGAAACGAACAGAGATCATTCCGTCGTTTTTGAGATTGCATCCAACTACTGCATTTCAGACTCTTGTTGTCCATGATGGCCACTCCATGTCTTCTGAGGGATTCCTGCCCGCAGTACTAGATATAATGGTCATCTGAGTTAAATTCACCCATTCCAGTCCATTTCAGTTCACTGATTCCTAGAATGTCGACATTCACTCTTGCCATCTCTTGTTTGACCACTTCCAGTTTGCCTTGATTCATGGAGCTGACATTCCAGGTTCCTATGCAATATTGTTCTTTACAGCATCAGACTTGCTTCTATCACCAGTCACATCCACAGCTGGGTATTGTTTTTGCTTTGGCTCCATCCCTTCATTCTTCCTGGAGTTATTTCTCCACTGATCTCCAGTAGCATATTGGGCAACTACTGACCTGGGGAGTTTCTCTTTCAGTATCCTATCATTTTGCCTTTTCATACTGTTCATGGGGTTCTCAAGGCAAGAATACTGAAGTGGCTTGCCATTCCCTTCTCCAGTGGACCACATTCTGTCAAATCTCTCCACCGTGACCCGCCTGTCTTGGGTTGCCCCACGGGCATGGCTTAGTTTCATTGAGTTAGACAAGGCTGTGGTCCTAGTGTGATTAGATTGACTAGTTTTCTGTGAGTATGGTTTCAGTGTGTTTGCCTTCTGATGCCCTCTTGCAACCCCTACCGTCCTAGTTGGGTTTCTCTTACCTTGGGCGTGGGGTATCTCTTACCTTGGGCATGCGGTATCTCTTCACGGCTGCTCCAGCAAAGCACAGCCATTGCTCCTAAGGTCTAACGTGATTAATATCAAAGGTTAATACTTATTTCTCTTATATGTTAGTTATATTCATTAATGTGTATAAGGGGCAAGGGATATGGAGATGTAGCAGCAAATTTGGGCTCAACAATGAAACCCTTCACCAGTATAATTCCTAACTAGCCCACTAATACTATAGTAAAAATTTTCTAACTTCTCAAAAAAAATCTGTTTTTAAAAGGTTTAAAGCATCTCATGCCTCTCTCAATTGGGAAGCTGTGAACAATCACATGTGGCCGGAAAAACCTGTCAGGCAGGCTAGAGAACCTTCAGAGGAGTTTGTAGGTTGAAACATTCCTGTCACGCCCAGGAATTATTATTAACTGGAGCTGTAAGTTAACTCTTTTTCAGAGCGAGGTGGTAGGGGACAGCCCCCCGTAAAGTCAGAGGTGTAGGTGAGAGCACAAAGCAGTAAAGTAGGCAGACTCTGGTTTTGGGGGTAGATGCTCGAGAATTTCCAGGGGGACTCCTGAGGCTCAATCCCGCCTTTGCGTATGCCGAGCCTCCTTCCTCATGACCTTTGCCACAGGCGGAGATCCTCATGCTGGCTCCCGGCACCTGTCCCTGAATCTGCTCATCCTCATTATTTAAACCTCATTCCTACTTCTTCTCAAAATATACCTCTATTCCAGTCTATTCTCCTTACCAACCCATAAGCATCTCAGTCTCTTGATTTTCTTTTGTGGTTTTTCCACTCACCCAAATTTCCCTTTCATGTATATATCAGGCTGGTCAAATCATATTGGTCCCATAAGCACACCTCAAAACTTTATCTCCTCCAAGTTCTTCTCTAATAGTGAATCCTTGAATCCCTTCTCTCCAATGGTCACAGACTCCTTATAGAACAGATTTCTTGACTAAACCAAGTTCCTTCTATGTAGAGGAGTGAATCATCATAGGAATTGCCTCAGTAATTATTTCCATGACCATAAGAGGGCACTGCTTGCACGGTTGACAACAGAGAATCAACGGCCCATCTGACACACCCGTTCCTGTTCTGAAGCCAGGATGTCACCAAGGTTCTGATGAGAACAAGAGGCTTTTATCTCCCTGAAGGAGAGAGCTGCCAGCATGGCAGGCCCCGGTTTGCTGTGGGCAGCCGTGGTCTCCATCTATCTTGGTAAGGAAAGCATATGTATTTGCTTTTACTAACAGCCACTACGACTGGGAAGTAGGAAGAAAAATTATTAACACGGGTATCTTGTTACTTCCTCATGGGTCCAAGCTACAGGGGGCAAGAAAGCTGATGAATTTTATTTAGATCAAGCAGAAGAAAGATGGGTGGCAATGGGGACCAGCTTGGACATCTGCCTGCTTTCTCTCTCCTGTGACACCCAGTGCGGACCTTTCTCTCCTCCTTCCCACAGGACCCAGTGTGGCCCAGACGGTCACTCAGCCTCAACCAGAAGAGTCTGTACAGGAGACAGGCACAGTGACCCTGGACTGTACATATAGCACCAGTGAGAGGGATTATTATTTGTTCTGGTACAAACAGCCTCCCAGAGGGGAGATGGTTTTCATTATTCACCAAAATGCTTATGAACAACAGAATGCAACCAACGATCGCTACTCTGTGAACTTCCAGAAAGAAGCCAAAGCCTTCAGTCTCAGGATCTCAGACTCCCAGCTGGAGGATGCTGCAATGTATTTCTGTGCTTACAGTGGTGCACGGTGAGATGAGCAATGGAGAGAGGCCTACAGAAACCTCAGACCTCAGCATCTGTGCAGAGGTCGGGGGAAGTAGCTGGGGTAAAAGGAACAGAAATTCATTGACTTCTCCTTGAAATAATAGTTGTTCCTATCTAAATATAAGAAACACAGAGAGATGAATGTCTGTGACTTGTAGTCCTTAAGTAAATATAATAACATGTATAGTACTTTCCTGTTTTACGAGATGTCTTCATTCATGATATCATCTGTAACCCTCATAGCTTCATATGGTATATGTGATCAGTTCGATTTCTGAAGCATTTCTTCTGTCTAGCAAATCTTTATAATTTTCCTGGGAACTCGTACCTCCAAGAATCCTAATCTTTTCCAAGTTGTTCATAGGTGTTTGTCTTTTAACTGTCCTCCTTGACCAAAACTGAAACTCCTCAGAAAAAGATACCTATTTTAGTACACAACAGTTGTGACAGCGTGGACATAACCAGGGCCGGACCCCACTGGTCTCACCACAGACTTAACAGATAACCTAGGTTGATTTCACTGAACCTGCAGCTCTGACTGTCACCTAGGTCACTTTGAACTCCTTGAGCTGATGGTCCAGCAGGCAAAGACAGGAATTACTAGGTGGAGGGGTTTTTGACCCTGATTATCATGGAGTACCAGGTTGTTGCAGCACAATGAAAACAAAAATGAATATGTCTGGAATGCAAGTGTTTCACATGGGGTATTTCCAGGCCCAGTAAAAACAGCAAATGGTCACTGTGGCAACAAGGTCTAAAAAGAACAAACTAAGAACAGAGGCCTCTCAGCAGTGAGGGTCTGGGCCACCACACCTGGTAAGAATTTGAGTTTGCTAAAGTTCTGTCTGGTGTACAGAAGTTTGGAGAGCATCGCAGAGGAGGGAGAAGATGAGTACCACTTAAAGGAGTGGGGCCTGAAGCTCAGGTCATACCACCTCGTGTGTCAAGTGTTTCAGATGCATTGCAGCCTGTCACAACCTTGAATACTCAGAGACACAGTGTAAATAACATGTGACAAGCACACATCTGTGTACTGTCAAAGAGAGCTCTGTAACAAATATCTCATGTGCCTTACTGTCACATCCAAATACCTAGGTCTGGTGTTATCAATAGCTGTGACAAATCTGTGGACACTGGGACTCATCTCAAGCTGATAACATGCAACATTAAGCATCCACTGTGTCTTAGTTTTACTTCATACCCCAGGGCCTTCTCTGACTCCTTGGGAGCTCATTCAGTCCATGGGCAAGCACAGCCTGAAACTAAAGGGGAATTACCACCCCTGCCAGCAGGCAGCAACCAGAAGGAAAAGGGATGGATGCACACACAGATTCTTGCCTTCCAACGATAATCCTGAGATGCATCTTGTATGTTTCTTGGAGATCCTGGCAGAATCAAGCCCCAGTACTGCACTATCTCCTTTCTCATTTCTGCTTCTTAAGATCACTTGCTAAATAAACTGCCTTCACCTGAATCCTTGCTTTAGGCTCCTTTTTTGGGGTTGCGAGGAGAAAAAATTAAAACAGAGGTGCTTTAAAATTTTGATAGAGAAAGAACGGAAGAAAGTTCAAGGTAAACTTTACTGGGCTGATTTCTAACAAGAGCAGGTGGGTGCTTGAGTGATTACGTAACTGGAAAAATCGAAGCTGACACCTTATTTTTTCAAAAGATAGTGAAATAGATCGTATTTATGAAAATTCAGTCTCTGTAGATGTATGATCATATCCTTACTTATCAGGTCTCAAGTTTTACTAATATCATTATCCCTGTCCCTGAATCAGCTCATCCTCATTATTTAAACCTCATTCCTACTTCTTCTCAAAATATACCTCTATTCCAGTCCATCTATTCTCCTTACCAACCCATAAGCATCTCAGTCTCTTGAATTTCTTTTCTGGTTTTTCCACTCACCCAAATTTCCCTTTCATGTATATATCAGGCTGGTCAAATCATATTGGTCCCATAAGCACACCTCAAAACTTTATCTCCTCCAAGTTCTTCTCTAATAGTGAATCCTTGAATCCCTTCTCTCCAATGGTCACAGACTCCTTATAGAACAGTTTTCTTGACTAAACCAAGTTCCTTCTGTGCCTCAGTAATTATTTCCATGACCATAAGAGGGCACTGCTTGCACGGTTGACAACAGAGAATCAACGGCCCATCTGACACACCCGTTCCTGTTCTGAAGCCAGGATGTCACCAAGGTTCTGATGAGAACAAGAGGCTTTTATCTCCCTGAAGGAGAGAGCTGCCAGCATGGCAGGCCCCGGTTTGCTGTGGGCAGCCGTGGTCTCCATCTATCTTGGTAAGGAAAGCATATGTATTTGCTTTTACTAACAGCCACTACGACTGGGAAGTAGGAAGAAAAATTATTAACACGGGTATCTTGTTACTTCCTCATGGGTCCAAGCTACAGGGGGCAAGAAAGCTGATGAATTTTATTGAAGTTTAGATCAAGCAGAAGAAAGATGGGTGGCAATGGGGACCAGCTTGGACATCTGCCTGCTTTCTCTCTCCTGTGACACCCAGTGCGGACCTTTCTCTCCTCCTTCCCACAGGACCCAGTGTGGCCCAGACGGTCACTCAGCCTCAACCAGAAGAGTCTGTACAGGAGACAGGCACAGTGACCCTGGACTGTACATATAGCACCAGTGAGAGGGATTATTATTTGTTCTGGTACAAACAGCCTCCCAGAGGGGAGATGGTTTTCATTATTCGCCAAAATGCTTATGAACAACAGAATGCAACCAACGATCGCTACTCTGTGAACTTCCAGAAAGAAGCCAAAGCCTTCAGTCTCAGGATCTCAGACTCCCAGCTGGAGGATGCTGCAATGTATTTCTGTGCTTACAGTGGTGCACGGTGAGATGAGCAATGGAGAGAGGCCTACAGAAACCTCAGACCTCAGCATCTGTGCAGAGGTCGGGGGAAGTAGCTGGGGTAAGAGGAACAGAAAATCATTGACTTCTCCTTGAAATAATAGTTGTTCCTATCTAAATATAAGAAACACAGAGAGATGAATGTCTGTGACTTGTAGTCCTTAAGTAAATATAATAACATGTATAGTACTTTCCTGTTTTACGAGATGTCTTCATTCATGATATCATCTGTAACCCTCATAGCTTCATATGGTATATGTGATCAGTTCGATTTCTGAAGCATTTCTTCTGTCTAGCACATCTTTATAATTTTCCTGGGAACTCGTACCTCCAAGAATCCTAATCTTTTCCAAGTTGTTCATAGGTGTTTGTCTTTTAACTGTCCTCCTTGACCAAAACTGAAACTCCTCAGGAAAAGATACCTATTTTAGTACACAACAGTTGTGACAGTGTGGACATAACCAGGGCCGGACCTCACTGGTCTCACCACAGACTTAACAGATAACCTAGGTTGATTTCACTGAACCTGCAGCTCTGACTGTCACCTAGGTCACTTTGAATTCCTTGAGCTGATGGTCCAGCAGGCAAAGACAGGAATTACTAGGTGGAGGGGTTTTTGACCCTGATTATCATGGAGTACCAGGTTGTTGCAGCACAATGAAAACAAAAATGAATATGTCTGGAATGCAAGTGTTTCACATGGGGTATTTCCAGGCCCAGTAAAAACAGCAAATGGTCACTGTGGCAACAAGGTCTAAAAAGAACAAACTAAGAACAGAGGCCTCTCAGCAGTGAGGGTCTGGGCCACCACACCTGGTAAGAATTTGAGTTTGCTAAAGTTCTGTCTGATACACAGAAGTTTGGAGAGCATCGCAGAGGAGGGAGAAGATGAGTACCACTTAAAGGAGTGGGGCCTGAAGCTCAGGTCATACCACCTCGTGTGTCAAGTGTTTCAGATGCATTGCAGCCTGTCACAACCTTGAATACTCAGAGACACAGTGTAAATAACATGTGACAAGCACACATCTGTGTACTGTCAAAGAGAGCTCTGTAACAAATATCTCATGTGCCTTACTGTCACATCCAAATACCTAGGTCTGGTGTTATCAATAGCTGTGACAAATCTGTGGACACTGGGACTCATCTCAAGCTGATAACATGCAACATTAAGCATCCACTGTGTCTTAGTTTTACTTCATACCCCAGGGCCTTCTCTGACTCCTTGGGAGCTCATTCAGTCCATGGGCAAGCACAGCCTGAAACTAAAGGGGAATTACCACCCCTGCCAGCAGGCAGCAACCAGAAGGAAAAGGGATGGATGCACACACAGATTCTTGCCTTCCAATGATAATCCTGAGATGCATCTTGTATGTTTCTTGGAGATCCTGGCAGAATCAAGCCCCAGTACTGCACTATCTCCTTTCTCATTTCTGCTTCTTAAGATCACTTGCTAAATAAACTGCCTTCACCTGAATCCTTGCTTTAGGCTCCTTTTTTGGGGTTGCGAGGAGAAAAAATTAAAACAGAGGTGCTTTAAAATTTTGATAGAGAAAGAACGGAAGAAAGTTCAAGGTAAACTTTACTGGGCTGATTTCTAACAAGAGCAGGTGGGTGCTTGAGTGATTACGTAACTGGAAAAATCGAAGCTGACACCTTATTTTTTCAAAAGATAGTGAAATAGATCGTATTTATGAAAATTCAGTCTCTGTAGATGTATGATCATATCCTTACTTATCAGGTCTCAAGTTTTAATAATATCATTATCCCTGTCCCTGAATCAGCTCATCCTCATTATTTAAACCTCATTCCTACTTCTTCTCAAAATATACCTCTATTCCAGTCCATCTATTCTCCTTACCAACCCATAAGCATCTCAGTCTCTTGAATTTCTTTTCTGGTTTTTCCACTCACCCAAATTTCCCTTTCATGTATATATCAGGCTGGTCAAATCATATTGGTCCCATAAGCACACCTCAAAACTTTATCTCCTCCAAGTTCTTCTCTAATAGTGAATCCTTGAATCCCTTCTCTCCAATAGTCACAGACTCCTTATAGAACAGTTTTCTTGACTAAACCAAGTTCCTTCTGTGCCTCAGTAATTATTTCCATGACCATAAGAGGGCACTGCTTGCACGGTTGACAACAGAGAATCAACGGCCCATCTGACACACCAGTTCCTGTTCTGAAGCCAGGATGTCACCAAGGTTCTGATGAGAACAAGAGGCTTTTATCTCCCTGAAGGAGAGAGCTGCCAGCATGGCAGGCCCCGGTTTGCTGATGGCAGCCATGGTCCCCATCTATCTCGGTAAGGAAAGCATATGTATTTGCTTTTACTAACAGCCACTACGACTGGGAAGTAGGAAGAAAAATTATTAACACGGGTATCTTGTTACTTCCTCATGGGTCCAAGCTACAGGGGGCAAGAAAGCTGATGAATTTTATTGAAGTTTAGATCAAGTAGAAGAAAGGTGGGTGGCAATGGGGACCAGCTTGGACATCTGCCTGCTTTCTCTCTCCTGTGACACCCAGTGCGGACCTTTCTCTCCTCCTTCCCACAGGACCCAGTGTGGCCCAGACGGTCACTCAGCCTCAACCAGAAGAGTCTGTACAGGAGACAGGCACAGTGACCCTGGACTGTACATATAGCACCAGTGAGAGGGATTATTATTTGTTCTGGTACAAACAGCCTCCCAGAGGGGAGATGGTTTTCATTATTCACCAAAATGCTTATGAACAACAGAATGCAACCAACGATCGCTACTCTGTGAACTTCCAGAAAGAAGCCAAAGCCTTCGGTCTCAAGATCTCAGACTCCCAGCTGGAGGATGCTGCAATGTATTTCTGTGCTTACAGTGGTGCACAGTGAGATGAGCAACGGAGAGAGGCCTACAGAAACCTCAGACCTCAGCATCTGTGCAGAGGTCGGGGGAAGCAGTTGAGGTAAGAGGAACAGAAAATCATGGACTTCTGTAGAGGAAGAAAATATTATTCCTTCTGCCTATAGCAAACACAGAAAGGATATCTATAAGATGAAGTTCTCAAAATAGTAATAAAAATAATGAAGGTACATAATGCTTTATAAAGTATTTACATTCATATGTATTTAACTTTCAAAACCCTGTTGTTATATAGGAGAGGTCAGATATTCTGTGTCACTACCATCCAGGGATTTTTATAGCTTTAACTAAAGCTGTATTCTCTATCTGCATGTTCCATGATCATATCCAAGTCAATATATCTGAAACCAAATGTTTCATACTCCCCACAAATCTTATTTGTTATTTTCCTCAGCTTTGATCAGGATTAAAACACACAATAGAAATCTTCTATTTCTGGGCTTAGAGAATTTCTTCAACACTTACCCCCCAGCCTGGGCTGTCTAATTTTGTGGTGTGTGTGTGCACCCACATCTAATTTCTTTATAATTACAAAACAGTGTGACAAACTACATCACATTTATCTCACTGTTTTCTGTTTCTGACTTCAACCTAATTCCACCCTCTTTTTCTCAAATTTCCTTAAAGCACAATTGGCCTGATCTAGAAGGTAAGGAAAGAGAACAAACATGTCCAAAGGGATTTCATGTGCTGCTAGTACTTGTCAGCAAATGCAAATTAATAATTTTTAAAAAACAAAAATGTTAATCTCTGGTTATGCTACCACTGCTTCTGGGAGAAGGTGAGCCGTTTAGAAGAACCAGGTCTAAAGGTGGAGCCAAGCAGCCGCCTTAACCTAACATCCCCCAAGAAACCAGGGATGTCTGGACCTGGAAATGATTCCACCTTACTTATGTGAAAGGGAAAAAATAATAAAATAGAAAAAACGATGCCAATACTTCTTTGTATGTCCATAGATGGGAATACCAGACCACCTGATCTGCCTCTTGAGAAATTTGTATGCAGGTCAGGAAGCAACAGTTAGAAGTGGACATGGAACAACAGACTGGTTCCAAATAGGAAAAGAAGTTCATCAAGGTTGTATATTGTCACCTTGTTTATTTAACTTTTATGCAGAGTACATCATGAGAAACGCTGGACTGGAAGAAACACAAGCTGGAATCAAGACTGCCGGGAGAAATATCAATAACCTCAGATATGCAGATGACACCACCCTTATGGCAGAAAGTGAAAAGGAACTCAAAAGCCTCTTGATGAAAGTGAAAGTGGAGAGTGAAAAAGTTGGCTTAAAGCTCAACATTCAGAAAATGAAGATCATGGCATCCGGTCCCACCACTTCATGGGAAATAGATGGGGAAACAGTGGAAACAGTGTCAGACTTTATTTTTCTGGGCTCCAAAATCACTACAGATGGTGACTGCAGCCATGAAATTAAAAGACGCTTACTCCTTGGAAGGAAAGTTATGACCAACCTAGATAGCGTATTGAAAAGCAGAGACATTACTTTGGCAACAAAGGTTCGTCTAGTCAAGGCTATGGTTTTTCCTGTGGTCGTGTATGGATGTGAGAGTTGGACTGTGAAGAAGGCTGAGGGCCAAAGAATTGATGCTTTTGAACTGTGGTGTTGGAAAAGACTCTTGAGAGTCCCTTGGACTGCAAGGAGACCCAACCAGTCCATTCTGAAGGAGATCAGCCCTGGGATTTCTTTGGAAGGAATGATGTGAAAGCTGAAACTCCAGTACTTTGGCCACCTCATGTGAAGAGTTGATTCATTGGAAAAGACTCTGATGCTGGGAGGGATTAGGGGCAGGAGGAGAAGGGGACGACAGAGGATGAGATGGCTGGATGGCATCGCTGACTCGATGGACGTGAGTCTGAGTGAACTCCGGGAGTTGGTGATGGACAGGGAGGCCTGGCATGCTGCAATTCATGGGGTCACAAAGAGTCGGACACGACTGAGCAACTGATCTGATCTGATCTGATCTGAATCTGCCCTCCCCAGTACATAGCTATGAAGACCCCGCCTCCTGGAGCGTTTAATTCTATCTGCCCACTTTGAGTGAATGATAAAGTTGGAAAAGATATTCCATGACTGAAATAGTTAAGCCTAATGAGAGGGTTCCAGACCTCCAGAACGCTCCAGAGAGGGGTTTCCATGAAAAATCAGGGAAGACAAATCAGCCAAAGATTTTTTTTTTTTTTTTTGCTTTCTTTTGAAGTCCTGATGGACTTCAACACTGACAGTACAAAAATTAGTGCTAAATGTTATAAATTGTGCTTTCTTTTTCTTTCTACTGTTCTAGATCAATGAGTCTAGGGTAGACATGGCATGTAGCAATCACCTGGGAGTTAGAGACTACAGTCTTCACCCTCAAACCTTGAGAACAACCACAGTTACATTGTTACTATGGGAGTGTTCAGTTCAGTTCAGTTCAGTCACTCAGCTGTGTCTGACTCTTTGCTACCCCATGGACTGCAGCACACTAGGCATCCCTGTCCATCACCAACTCCAAGAGTTTATTCAAACTCATGTCCATTGATTCATGTCCATGGGAGTGTTTCACAACCATAAATTATGTTAAGATGGTAAAAAGTTTGATTAACCCCATTTCATTGAAGTTCATCTTTTCAAAGCAGAGTTGATTAAGATGGATGGAGGAGCCTGTGGGGTCGCACAGAGTCAGACACGACTGAAGCTACTAAGCGAGCAAGCAAGCAAAGCAAATAATTCTGTTTGGAATAATGAATGAATGGAAAAGTATGTTATATGCCCTCAGTTAATAGGATCTGGGAACAATGAATCTACTGGGGCACTACCCCTGCTAATGACACTTCACATGAACTTTAGGCAAAGCTAACTACTAGATACATGACTGACTTTCCCTGATTATACACTAAAAGCTTATTGCTTGTTAAAAATGGAAATACCATGCTCATTGGCAACTAGCCATTTCCTAACGGCCCCTTACATGCTCACTTTCAACCCCTACCATTTTGGCTGTCTTGGGTCCTCTCCCAAACTTATTCATGACCCAGCAACTAAAGAGAAAATGCTTGGCACAGCCAGCAATTAAACAGTGGAATAGCTTGGAGTCCTCACCAGGATTCTGTTCAACACTCTGACTTTCTCCCCACAACCTGTGTCCATTCTGATATCCATACCAAATAACAAACAGGTTATTAAATATTGGGTTATGAGTTTTTCATATCACCCCAGCCTAGAAGGAAATACAACATATACCATAGCATACTATAACAAATAGTCTACTAGGCAAGAGTGAGCTAATGTGGGCTAATGAAGAAATAAGTAAAAAATGTAAAATTTTTTTGTCATGCAGACATATTCATAAAATAAAAGTCTGATAGATATGCAGGTATCAGCTAATCTGATCCTTAATTTTGCCTCAGTTCACTTTTCTACCTACTGTCTGGGCAAGAATATCCTGACCCGCTTCTGTGCTGAACAGATTGTTCTGAATCCCAGTTTCTAATATGGTGGGTGGAGGGGGTAGGTAGGGGATCTTCCCATCAGTTCAGTTCAGTCTCTCAGTCATGTCTGACTCTTTGAGACCCCAAGGACTGCAGTACGCCAGGACTCCCTGTCCATCACCAACTCCCAGAGTTTACTGAAACTCATGTCCATTGAGTTGGTGATGCCATCCAATCATCTCATCCTTGGTCATCCCCTTCTCCTCCTGCCTTCAATCTTTCCCAGCATCATGGTCTTTTCAAATGAGTCAGTTCTTCACATCAGGTGGCCAAATATTGGAGTTTCAGCTTCAACATCAGTCTTTCCAATGAATATTCAGGACTGATCTCCTTTAGGATAGACTGGTTGGATCTCCTTGCAGTCCAAGGGACTCTCAAGTCTTCTCCAACACCACAGTTCAAAAGCATCAATTCTTCTGCACTCAGCTTTATAGTCCAACTCTCACATCCGTACATGACTACTGGAAAAACCATAGCTTGATTAGAGGGTCCTTTGTTGGCAAAGTAATGTCTCTGCTTTTTAATGTGCTGTCTAGGTTGGTCATGACTTTTCTTCCAAGGAGTAAGCATCTTTTAATATCATGGCTGCAATCACCATCTGCAGGGATTTTGGAGCCCCCCAAAAATAGTCTCTCACTGCTTCCACTGTTTCCCCATCTATTTGCCATGAAGTGGTGGGACCAGATGCCTTGATCTTAGTTCTCTGAATGTTGAGTTTTAAGCCAAACTTTCACTCTCCTCTTTCACTTTCATCAAGAGGCTCTTTAGTTCTTCTTCGCTTTCTGCCATAAGGGTGGTGTCATCTGCATATCTGAGGTTATTGATATTTCTCCCAGCAATCTTGATTCCAGCTTGTGCTTCATCCAGCCCAGCGTTTCTCATGATGTACTCTGCATGTAAATTAAATAAGCAAGGTGACAATATACAGCCTTGACATACTCCTTTCCCTATTTGGAACCTGTCTGTTGTTCCATGTGCAGTTCTAACTGTTGCTTCCTGACCTGCATACAGATTTCTCAAGAGGCAGTTGGGAATATTAATTTGTTGGAGTGGCCCATGTAACTGAGGAAGCTTGTTTCCTCACTAGATTACCAGTTTATTATAAAAGTATACAATTCAGGAACAGCCAGGCAGAAGAGATGGGTAGGGCAAGATATGAAGAAAGGAGAGCTTTCAAGCTCATCTTCAGCACACCACTCTTCCTGATTCTCCACCTGGTCACCAACCCAGAGGCTCTCTGAACCCCAGCCTTAAGGGTTTTTATAGGGGCTTCATTGTTTATATATGACTGATTGAATCATTGTCCATTGGCAATAGATTCAACAGCTGCAACCCCTCTCTGAAGATCAGGGGAATGGGCCTACAAGTTGCAACCCTCTAATCACAAGGTTGGCTCCTCTGTCAACCAGCCACTGTCTTTAGGTGCTTTCTGAAAATCACCTCATTAACATAATATAAGATAACTTTAAGGCTCTTGCCACAAGAAATTCCAAGAGTTTTAGGTGCCAGAAATGGAATGAAGATCAGATATCCATTTCTTATCATAAACCAAAATATCACATGTGCTTAGGTTAGTATTTGCTTAAGAACATGGTCAGAATAGAACTTTTAGGTGTTGAGACCACATTAGGATATTTTGATTCCTATTAATATGCTTTGCTAACACTGTTTGTCTGCTTTGGTTACTAACAAAATCGAGAGTATGGGGCTTTCATGTTCTTTCTCTCCTAACACAGCTCTTTGTCTCACTTCTCTTTAGAAGCTTCATTGTCTCTGCAACG
This sequence comes from Bubalus bubalis, assembly GCF_019923935.1. NCBI lineage: Eukaryota > Metazoa > Chordata > Mammalia > Artiodactyla > Bovidae > Bubalus > Bubalus bubalis. The sequence continues at coordinate 80,463,835 of NC_059167.1, forward strand.
TCAGGAATGGGCACGTTCCACTGACTGCAGCAACGGAAGTCTACCCTTTGGCAGAAGGAAATTCCTGCTTAATGGGACGGCTAATGCAGATAACCTTTTCTAGAAGCTCAGAATTACACTGATCATTTCTCGCACAGAACATTTGAAATTTCAGAAAGGTGAGTGATGTCAGATCTAAAAATCTTTGGTTCTGTCTTACTTCATTTAGATTCAGATTTAAGGGGAAACATTGGAGAAGTCTCATGAATTTCAATGAGTGCTATTTTCCACCAATCTGTAGAAGATATAAATTTAAAGAATGGTTAAAGGATTAACCAAAACGGACATTGCCAATAATTCTGCACTGTCATCAAAGCATGTATGTTTGTAAGCCAATCAGCACTTTGATGAGTGATAGAATTTAGAAAACTACAAAACCTTCACACATTTTTAAGATGACTTCCAAAATATTTTATAATTACTTTAAATGTTTAAGTAGCTCTAAAGGTTATAAATTCCACTGCAGTGCAAATATTGACATTCTCAAATAAAACTCATATAATAGCTTATAAATATATGCAATTAAATCTTAATATCAAAGTAATCTGATATCCATTAACATCCAATTAAAACTCATGAACAAGATATCATGTTACTCCTTTCTTTTCTTAAAATCATATTTCCATTCAATTTTTCCTGCAGAATTTAATACATTTTGTCTTTAAAAGTCTTTTACTGATTACCAAAAATGTCTGCAAAACGTGTATGAAATTAAAATTATTTTTTAATTTTCCCTGATCATATTGCTCTAGTTGTTAAAAGTAATTTTTTTTTCTGGATTGAGTTGTAAATACAATTACTAGTAATGCATACTTAATGAAAACAGCCTAAATATGTTATAATTTTTAAACATTTTTTTTAATGTAACAGCCAAAAAAGATTTTTGAAAGCACATTTCTTAATGAAATGACTGAGGTCAGATTTGATTGCTTTGATTAAATGCTTTCCTGACACCAATAAAAAGAAATACCCCTTTCCTTAATGCCCTAGTGGTTTTTCAACCTCAGAGCAGCACTGCAAAAATTCCATATAAAGTAAGAAGGACAGTTGTGAAATGAAAATTAGGAAATGAGAACCACAGTCATTTTTAGGAAAGGGTACATAGAGAAGTCAAGGATCTAGAAACTGATTCCCTTAAATACATATCTCTTCCCTACTTTGAAGATCACTGCATGTGTGTATCTGCTAAGTCATCTCAGTCATGTTCGACTCTTTGCAACCCTATGAACCCACCAGGCTCTTCTGTCCATGGGATTCTCCAGGCAAGAATACTGGAGTGGGTTGCCAAGCCCTCTTCCAGGGGATCTTCTCAACCCAGGGATTAACCCACGTCTCTTATGTCTTCTGCACTGGCAGGTGGGTTCTTTAGCACTAACACCACCTTGGAAGCCTAGCATTAGATTTCTCTACATATTACTGATTCATTCTCAGCCAGTCTTCATTCCATAACGAGTTTTGAGGAAAGTAAGCAGGAAATTTGAAGGATAGAGTCTTCAGTTTCAGTAAGCTGATAAATTTCCTAAAACCTCTTTGACATTTCTGGTTTGGGGGAATGGCTACTGATGAATTAGAAAATTATAGGGACTGAACTCTTGCATGATACAAAGTCATTTGCATACAAGTCACTCATACCTGTATCTTTATCTTGGAAAAGGCAATTTTAAATGCCAGCATCATTCATTAGCAATACTGTAAAAGAAAAAGCTGTTCCAATCTTGGGGGAAAATATGACCATTGCTAGATCCTTTTTGCTCTATCATGCAAGAGCATTTTCTAGTAGACACTTATCTGACATTCTTGAAGAAGGTAACTAACTGTACAACAGTTGGTACTAGAATTTGGGGTTAATTTTTCTTCTAGACCATAAACTTACAATACCTCTTCTATTTCCATGGGTTAACTTCCAACACACAGGAGTGTAAACCATATGAGCCTTTCCTCATAAATATTTATGGATTGGTAGGTAAATATGCTGTGATACCAGTGAAGAAAACCATCACCCCATCCAAGATATTTTCTTCACTATAATCAGGTATTATTTTAAAATGCAAATGCAATCATTTCAGGCTCTTGCTTAAATTAATCAGTGACTTCCCATTTCCCATGGGATAAAATTCAGAATTATCAAGACTCAAAAAGTCTTCTTTGCTCTGACTTACTTCTCTGGCCTCATCTCCCAACTCTCATCCTCACCCATATTGGACTATGAGCTTACTAGCTCCTGCCTGCCCTTCTAGGTCCTTTCTTCATCCTTCCACACCCTGTTCTGTGACCCAGGTGGCTAATCTGTAGGAACTGTATCAATGGGCTTTCTTGCCTCCTGACTTTTGGTTGGTTTAGCCTCAAGGGGGGGCACCTGCAGAGACCAGAGGAAAGGAGGTCTGGGTATATAGTGCCCCTAAAACATCTACTTCTGCTTTATTGACTATGCCAAAGCCTTTGACTGTGTGGATCACAACAAACTGCAGAAAATTCTTAAAGAATTTTCTAGCTCCTGCCTGCCCTTCTAGGTCCTTTCTTCATCCTTCCACACCCTGTTCTGTGACCCAGGTGGCTAATCTGTAGGAACTGTATCAATGGGCTCTCTTGCCTCCTGACTTTTGGTTGGTTTAGCCTCAAGGGGGGGCACCTGCAGAGACCAGAGGAAAGGAGGTCAGGGTATATAGTGCCCCTAAAACATCTACTTCTGCTTTATTGACTATGCCAAAGCCTTTGACTGTGTGGATCACAACAAACTGCAGAAAATTCTTAAAGAGATGGGAAAATCAGACCACCTGACCTATCTCCTGAGAAATCTGTATGCAGGTCAAAAAGCAACAGTTAGAACTGGACATGGAACAACAGACAGGTTCCAAATCAGGAAAGGGGTACGTCAAGGAGTACGCTGTATATTGTCACCCTGCTTATTTAACTTATATGCAGAGTACATCATGAGAAACGCTGGGCTGGATGAAGCACAAGCTGGAATCAAGGTTGCTGGGAGAAATATCAATAACCTCAGATATGCAGATGACACCACTCTTAAGGCAGAAAGCGAAGAAGAACTAAAGAGCCTCATGATGAAAGTGAAAGAGGAGAGTGAAAAAGTTGGCTTAAAACTCAACATTCAGAAAACTAAGATCAAGGCATCTGGTCCCACCACTTCATGGCAAATAGATGGGAAAACAATGGAAACAGAAAGAGACTTTATTTTGGGGGCTCCAAAATCACTGCAGATGGTGACTACAGCCATGAAATTAAAAGATGTTTGCTCCTGGGAAGAAAAGTTATGACCAACCTAGACAACATATTAAAAATAAGAGACATTACTTTGCCAACAAAGGACAATCTAGTCAAAGCTATGGTTTTTCCAGTAGTCATGTATGGATATGAGAGTTAGACTATAAAGAAAACTGAGCACCGAAGAATTGATGCTTTTGAACTTTTTGAAGAATTGATGCTTTTGGTGTTGGAGAAGACTCTTGAGAGTCCCTTGGACTGCAAGGAGATCCAATCAGTCCATCCTAAAGGAAATCAGTCCTGAATATTCATTGGAAAGCCTGATATTGAAGCTGAAGCTCCAATACTTTGGATACAAAGAGCTCCAAATACCTGATGCTCCAATACCTGATGCAAAGAGCCAACTCATTGGAAAAGACCCTGATGCTGGGAAAGATTGAAGGCAGGAGGGGAAGGGGACGACCAAGGAAGAGATGCTTGGATGGCATCACCGACTCAATGGACATGAGTTTGAATAAACTCTGGGAGTTGGTGATGGACAGGGAAGCCCGGCGTGCTGTAGTCCATGGGGTCGCAGAGTCAGACATAACTGAACGACTGAACTGAACTGATATAGTGCCCCAGCTTCCTACCTCTGAGACTGACATAGGCTGACATTGAACCTCTATCACAAGGTCAGCTCTTTAAGACAGCCTCTCCAAAAAGCCTCTCTATCCCCAGGCTCCAGTAATCACTCTGTCCCTTCCATTTAAGACCCAGAGTGATGCTAGAGCCAAAATAGCACTATCCCTTAGGTGTTCCCTACTCCCTGCTTATACTTCTGTAACTAGTGTCTCATTAAAGTCTCCTCTAATTAGGCAAATTTTGTTTGAGTTTTCTGCTAGAATCCTGATTGATGCTTTCAGATTCTAAAATGTGCTTATTTTTTACTTTAACATTACTTTTTCAGGGAGGGTTTTCCTAACCTCCTTGATTCAGTATAACTGCCTGTTAAACTCTTACAGTGCCCAGTACTCTCCCATCACAACATCCTCCACACTTGGTGGCAATTGTTGAATGAGTGTTAATGTCCCTTTCTCAAACAGGCTGTGTCTTCCACAACATTACGGACTGAATTTTTGTCTTCTCATTGCTATAGCCTAAGGGATCAACCTGGAATCTGGAACACAATGGATTCTCAGTAGTTATTTGTTCAATTCATAAGAGGATGAGTGAATGAGCTTGTTCTTATTCCAAAACCGTATTGCATCAGAAAAATATAAAGCAAAATTTGTGGGAAATATATGAATAATTTTAAAAGATATTAATTATAAGATACTTTAATAACCACTTCTCAGAGAAAGAGCCAGAGATGAAAACTAACTTTGCAGCCCATAAGCATATATATACATATATATAAACATTTACCAGAACATGAGCATGTATCATGACTCAAAGAAGCTATAGGAAAGATGTATAAAAGCCACATTCTCTGAATACTATACAATAAAGCTGGAAATTAATAATTAAAAAATAAATAAATAATTTAAATAAATTATAAAATAATTTAAATAAATATTAAATATAAAATTTAAATAAATGATAAATTAATAATTTAAAATAGTAATTAAGTTGAAGGAAATTAACCACTTATGATATTCTAAATAATTTCCAGGTCAAAGAACTAAAAGTTAAAATTGCAGATCATTAAAAATTTACTCTAATGACAGTACTACATATAAAAATCTATGGATTTGTTCAAAGAACTACTCATAAGAAATGCATAGCCTTAAAAACATTTATTAATGAAGAGTTAAATAAAGAAGCTAAATTTTGCTTTCAAGAAATAAAAAATAATAATGAGCAAAATAAACTAACATAAAGAAGTGGAAAGTCTAATACTAAAAGTAGGAATTTATTTAAAAGCAAAACAAAAATTAAAATTTATAAGTAAAGAGTTCTAGAAAATACATTAAGAAAAAAGAAAGAATCATTTTGATATTTGACAAAACTAATACAATTTTGTAAAGTTTAAAAATAAAATTAAAAAAAATAAATAAAAAGAAAAAAGAAAGAAAACACAAATGCACAACATCAAGAATGAAAAAAGTAATAAGAAAAATAACACAAATACATATCAAAAATGAGAATGGTGATATTATTAACAACTTCTAAGGAAGGAATTTTTTAAGCATCAGTTAATACTTGTGTAAATAGATCCTGATGAAATGGATGATTTTTAGAAATACACAATCTTTTCACTTGAACTTCTAAAGTTTGCAAAAATTTGTATTACTTTATAATTCCATAGTCTGCATCAAATCATAAGGGAAAAAAATCCTGAATTCTGCCTCTTCTATTTCCCTCATATATCCAGCACATAAATACCAAGAACCAAGTCTCAACTCTTCTGTATTTCCATCTTTTAAAAAAAAACTATTTTTATTCCTACTAGTGTGGGATGAATTGTGTCACCCCAAAATTCATACGTGGAAACCTAAACCCCTATTGCCTTAGAATGTGACTACATTTTAAGATAGGGCCTTTAAAACAGTGATTAAGTTAAAATGAGGTCATTAGGGTGGGCCTTAATCCAATCTGACCAGTGTCCTTATAAAAAGAGGTGATGAGGGAAAAAAAAAAAAAAACAAAAGAGGTGATTAGACACAGACACTGGGATGCTCAAACACAGAGGAAGACCGTCTGAGAACACGAGAAGGCAGGCAGCCAAGGAAAGAGGCTTGAGTCAAAATCAACCTGCTGACACCTTGGTCTTGGACTTCCAGCCTCCAGAACTGTGAGATATACATTCCTGCTGTGTCAACCACCCAGTCTGTGTTACAGACACCCTACATTTACTTTTTTTTTTTTTTTTTTTTTTTTTTTTTTTTTTTTTTTTATTTTATTTTATTTTATTTTATTTTTTTTTAATTTTATTTTATTTTTAAACTTTACATAACTGTATTAGATTTGCCAAATATCAAAATGAATCCGCCACAGGTTTACATGTGTTCCCCATCCTGAACCTACGTTTACTTTTAACAAGCAAATACAGAGACCATGTGCCAATCACTGTGCTAGACACTGGGAAATCAAGACAGATTAAGAAAAGAAGTCCCTGTTTTCAGAGGGCTCACACTCTAGTAGGATAAACGTATATGCACATGCATGTCTTAGTCGCTTATTCATGTCCAGCTCTTTGCAACCCCATGGACACCAGCCCACCAGGTTCCTCAGTCCATGAGATTCTCTGGGCAAGAAAACTGGAGTAGGTTGCCAGTGGATTGCCAGTTCCTTTTCCAGTGGACCTTCCCGACCCAGGGATTGAACCCAGGTCTCCCACACTGCGGGCAGATTCTGTACATCTGAGCCACCAGAAAGCCTAAACATCTGTGCACACTGACAATAATTCTAACACCAACTTTGACACTCCTGAATGACTCGGAGGTGGATGCCTGACCCAGTTGAGCCAATCATACCATCTATACCCCACTGCAGACATAAATTGACCCCTGGAGGAAAACCTAATTCAGACTAAGGTGAGAAAATCCCAGAATGTTTACATTTGGGATGGGAAAGAGGAATTCGTCTTTGGTGGCCATGCCATGAAATGAACTTCGGCTAGAAACTGTTTGCATCCAGGTCTCCTGATTTGTGGTCTAAGTGAATAAACCTTATGTACAGAGAGAGGTGGAATAAAAGGAAAATCCTTGAAAGATTCGGTTTTCTGGCACCCTGGATACCTGAGGCCCATAGACATACATATATATATATATATTCTGTACTGCCTAGGTTATAGGAGCCAATGTATACATACATACATGCATTCTGTACTGCCTAGGCTTTAGGAGCCAATGTATACATACATACATTCTGTACTGCCTAGGTTACAAGAGCCAATGCATTTCTCTTCTTGACTAAGCTTACTTCAATTATATTTCTGTCATATGACAAATGTCCTGACTAATTAAATGAGGTTTTTAAGGATTAATTTGCTTAAAAACTTTTGGAAACACCTTGTTGGCTTACAAAAAGCAAATTCTATGGCTTACTCTCAATTTCACAGCTTATTCTCTCAGTAATTTCTCCAAATATCCTGAAGGCGGCACTCCTTACATTCAAAAAGGAAAAAAAAAGAAACCCACCCTTTTGTCCAAAACATTAAAAAAAAAAAAAATGGAGGAACTTAGTGAATTGCATGAGGTAATTCTAATTGGTTGGAACATCTGTTGAAATGGTGTTTCTGTAGATAAAGAAAAAGTTAACATGTTTGAGGACCCCTAATCAGCTTTCAAGGCACCTTAATCTGAATCTTCAGTGAAGTGGACAAGAAAAAAGAAAACATGAAAAAGCTACTAGCAGCAATTCTGTGGCTTCAACTAGGCTGTGAGTTGAAGGTTTATTGGAAAGAGAACCATGGGGGTCAAGGAATTGTCATAAAGTGTTCAGAAGTGGAGATAAGATTCAGTGTGACCCATCTGTGGTTCCCTGGGTAGGAACTGGATTATAGGAATAGCTAGTGAACTCCTTCTAAAATGTTCTCTCTGAACAGGGTTAAATGCAGAGCTGAAAGTGGAGCAAAGCCCTCCATCCCTGATCATCCGGGAGGGGCAAACTGATATCAACAGCGATCATTCAGTCACTACCTTGGACACATTCCTCTGGTACAGACAGGATCAGGGGAAGAGCCTGGAATCTCTGTTTTTATTGATGTCAAATAGAGCAGTGAGGAAGAAGGGAGGATTAACAGCCTCCTTTGATACCAAAGCCCGTGGCACCCCCTGCATATCACAGCCTCCCTTCCTGGCCTCTCTGCCACATACTTCTGTGCCGTGGACGCACAGTGTCCCCCTGATGCTTCCAGTCTGTACCCAAACCTGCAGCGGTGGCTCCAGCCCACACCCCTGTTGCAGGGACTGCGGTTCTGAGGATTCCTTCACTGTCTCTGGCTCTCTGCCTGAAAGAAAATTTCTGAGTTGAATGAGAAAAAAATGGTGTTTTAACTCTGATTTTCTTTATTGTGGAAGTTTTTTTAGAAGGAAGGAGGATTGTGAGGCAGGCAGAATGGGGAACAACCTAAACATGTCTTTTCCAAGAATATGAAGCCTCATCTTTTATTGCCTCATAGTCAAAACCCATGAGTCTTGCATTACAGAGTAATTTTACACTTAGTGCAACTGTCATAAATAATTCCTGCGAAATATGGAACCATTGTTTGTTTTGATATGCAAAGATAACATATAGCCATGGAGGGGAAAGGAGAATAAAAGCTTTATAATATAATATTCTATGAGAGGCTCCTTACCTAGTTTTTCCTGCTGAAACATTGACTGCAGTAGACAGGCAATACCTATGTGATCTATAGATCGAGTCTTTGCAACATGTGGAGAGATTTTTATTGTAAGACCTTAAAAGAAAATTAAAAGACTAATTTGAAAAGCCTGAACCCACAATATTTCATGACAACAACATACATATACCTGATCTACAAACCCAGGATACATACAAATACTCTTATGTCTCTTTTATTTTTCCAACTAATGGTTAGAGTGACTACCTGCCAGATAAGCAGAAAGTTCATTCTCTCTTTTGAGGCCTTCCCCACGCCGGCTCCTGACCTGTCTAAGAACCCGAGAGACTTGGGCAGTTTGGAAGAGGTTAGTGCAGCTTCCACACACCATCAGAGGTCCTCCCAGTTGACTCTTGCCTTGTTTTTTGTTGATGTCCAGTCTCCCCCAAGATCTATGTAGGACTGCTGGACCACTGCTGATCCAGGCCCTGAAGAGTGACCCCACTCCAAGTCAGCTGGTCAAGGGTGCCTCAAACCTGGGTTCCCAAGGTGTTAGACTCTGTGCCATCTTTTTTGTAGATGCACAACCATCATTGGAGCCCAGAAAATCAAAGGGTGCTGGGTTCAGAGTGGTTCTGGCATTTATATTATGAGTCCACACAACATTGCTTTTTTCCATTTTCTGGGACCCATACCTAACAGATAATATCTTTTTTGTTTTGTATGTCTCAGACCCAAGGACCTGATTATGCTCACTTTCTCTAGAGTGACAGTAGGGTTATGGATCCTCTTAAGGAAAAACTCTCTAAATAACCCCTAAACATCCTGCAACCTCTCTATAATCAAAGTTGCCTTTGGTAACCCAAAGGGTGATTTATCTTACAGATGAGTCTCTCCAAGGTGACCTAAGCCAGTTTTTTAAGAGAGGCCACCCATGATTCTACATTGTCAAACTTCCTTTACTAAAGGATGCTTGCCTCATTGAATATGAGTAGTTTTCTGGGATTTTCTTGCTGAATAATAGAACTAACCCAAACATTATCATTCATAAGCACCCTGCTGCATGCTTTTTTGAATCAATTTAATAAAACAAAGCAAAGTTACATATTAAGTTCTAAGCTCCTGGCTAAGTCATTAGTGAAAAGACTTAGTTTAATGGCAAGAAAAATAGTATCTAGTCTGATACAACCTGCTGCACCTCTATGTGTCCTGTAATATTCTTGTCCCAGAACAGTTTGCAATGGGAGTCACTCCCTGGTTCAAAGACCTTTATTAAAACTCCAGAATGTTTCTGGTATTTGTTTAAACACTTTCCGAAAGTTGGTATTCATAATACCAATTCTTTATTATTTTAGAGGCTTTACTTCCCTCTAACTACTCTGCAAAAAGTCCATGCCCATGTTTCTTACAACCCAGGAACAGTGGCTCTGTTCCACAACCCTGCTCCTTCCTCTGCCAGGGGAGTATGTGTCCTGAGTGTGGTGGTTTGTTCTGTTCCTCTCTTCTCCATGTGGTAGTGCTGATTAGTTGGCTGGGTTAGTTATTAGTTGAAATCCAAATTCAGATCAGATCCCTCCATAATGCACAATTATATACCCCAAGACATGTCCGTGAACATCTTCACAGGCCATGAAAAGTCAGGGATTTTTATTTCTTGGTCTTTGTATGTGCAAGAGTGCTGGTACCTATAGCCTGCAATCCATTTTCTTCATCACTCAGGAATGTCTAAGGACCAATATATGGCTACAAATAATACAAATGTAGATTTATTTCTATTGTACATTTAATTTGAAATTACAGTCCTTGGATAAATATTTTAAGGTGGAGTTCCAACATAGCAGGGCTACTTATTCCAAAGGCTTCAGTATTATCACCTTTCTGTTCTTTCCTTATATTTTCTCATTTGAACTTCACAGCAAAAGAATATGATTTTTTGTGTGTGAATTAGAGGCCCCACTTAGTTAACAGGCACAGAGTGGTAGAACCAGCTTTTGACTGGGTGAATAGGAGAAAATATGCTACAAGAGAAGGAACTTTTGACTAAAAATTCCCTATCATCCCAAATTCATAAGCATGGGAGCTTCATCAATGATACATTGACTTCAACTATGTTAGGAGTTGCAGAGATATAGCTCAAGTATCATAAAAACAGAAAGTCAAAAATTGATGTCTAAATAATTGTCTCACACATTTTATAGAGGCTTTCAGATCAAGAATTAACACACAACAGGAAATGGAAAGAGCATTGTTATCTGCCAAAATTACTCAGGCAGCATTTTAAGCAAACTTTCATAAAATAAAGTCAGGAGAGAACCCTAACAGCTAATTTGGTAATTTTTAAAGGAAATAATTGAATAAGCACCATAATGAAGCTTCTCTTATTATAGCAAATCAGATCTTTAGTAAATTTCCCTCATTTAAATTTTTTAGGAGAAAGGAAACTAGAAGGCACCAAAGAGCTCTAAGAATGGGGTGTCTCACCTCAGACCAGCTGCAATGAGGAGGACGGAGGTCTACACAAGCCCCAGCAATAACTCTTGGAATATGGATCGATTGTTCTCTTCTCCACTGTTTTCACTTCTATAGCATGGGGTCAGTAACTGAGCAGCTTTCTCCAGGAAGGATTTGGAAAAAATAAGATGCTCACTGAAGCTACCAGTCAACAAAATTGACTAAAAAAATCTATTCAAATCTGGCTGTCTCTTTTCCACTCAATCATTAGTAATCGTAACCCAGCTTCCCTTTGACATCCTTTCACACAGTCTCGAGTTCCCTACTACATAAGCACAGTTCCTAAAGAAGAATCTCAGAAAAGTTTAATCTTTGTAGAGTCCCTGGATTTACCACAAGACTTCTTGCCAGTCAGAAAAATATAATATTTTTTCTATATTCTCCACCAACTCTTTCTTCCCCTTCCTCCATTTTTGTTTGTATTTTGCTAAACAGTGAATTCAACTTTGTCCTTTTCAGGCTAGATCAGAACAAATTTCACTATCAGGAAAATCATCTTATAAGAAATATCCATGCATAAACAACAAAGGCCTACTGCATAGTAGAGAACTGTATTCAAAATCCTGTGACTAACCATAATGGAAAAGAATATGAAAAAGTGTATTTTATATATATATATATATATATATATATAATTGAATCACTTTTCTGTGCAATAGAAATTAACACAACATTGTAAATCAACTATGCTTCAATAAATTAAAAAAAAGAAATATCCAAATTGAGCTTTATATGAAAATAATTGAAAACAGTTTTCCTGTTTTACCAGTGCAATGGACAAGCCCTAATCAGTACCCTCAGATACCAGATTCACCAGGTTTTCTTCCCAAATCTCTAGACAAATAATCATCTTGATTCGAGGGGGCCATCAAGTGAATCTATTCCAGAAATTATAATATGTGTAAAAACTGACCTTAACGTTTCAACATTCACACCCTCCTAGGTAACAGCGCACTTTTTTTTTAAATCTGTTTCTCCAAATTGTCCCAGTCTTCACAGCATCATCAGCTTCCACAGGGATTTGCTGGCAGGTTAAAAAGGTCAGCATCAGCAGTGTACAGACCAAAGTTCCTGATACCACTCAGAACCTACAGCACTGGCTAATAACTATAATAACAGACAAAATAAAACTTGACATGAAAACTGGACTTAGTTCCACCTTCCTTTAACTCAAGCAGAGGCTCTACTCTTACTGATTAAGCTGGAAGAACTTTGACCGTGTATTTATAAATATTCATGATGTATCCTGAATGTTTATTTCCTCAAACTGTTACCAAAGCAAGTTTATTGTTAATGACTGTTTGTCAGGACATATTTATTTTTCATTCATGAGCTTGATTTCTGCATCAGACAGATATCAGATTTCCTACGACCTTTCTGTAGCATTTAACACCACGTTGCCACATATTGATTGAAAACAGTTTCACAAGGAAACCATTCATGACAGGAAAAAAGTCATTTTTCAACAGAATTTATTGAAAGAACAAATATCCACTTGAGTCTCCAGCTCTCTTTCTTAGAATAAAGGACTCTGATTCTGAAGATGAACTTTTGTATGTTCTTAAAGTCAAGTGCATAAGTAAACTCCAAGACAGGTGAATAAGACTCAGACTTCAAAGAAATGCATTAATTTGAAATTTAAAACATAAAAACCAAGTTCCTCTTACTTCCCTTACTGACCCCTTCCCAACTTACAAACACATAGATTTTCATTTATTTTTCAAGAATCACTTTGAGAATGTATCATTATACATTATCCTAAAAGCGATAGCCCAGGTGTTCAAAACTGAGCCAGTTGGTTTTAAGAATGTGATGGTGTAATCAGAAAATATTGGATGTGACCATATCCACCACATAAAACAAGTATGTTCCCTCTGGTGGGACCTCCATGATGGTTTCTGGTGATGGTAATTCCCAGTGTCCAGCAGTTATCCCCCATAACCAGAGCTTCTTCTAACAAGTTCCAGAAAATGCTCAGAGCTTCACACTGATTAGATGCATCAGTTACCAATCCCACTTGTTGTAAGGATTAGGAAAGGGGAAACTTTTCTCAGTTGTGCTATTTATGTCCACAAAAAGCATTTAAGTCTAGTAATTCTCCTCTGAATATACTTTTAACTCTGTCCCATAGGTTTTGGTGTGAACTATTCCTTTTCTTTGCTTTTGGCATCCTTGGTTACTTTTTCTTTAAATTTTGTCTCTCCTTATGATTTATCTGGAAATTCATTTTTTCATCTCAAAAGATTTTACATTTTTCATTCTTATATTTTTATGTTAATTGGGTTATGATCAGAGAATATCCCTATAAAGCTCTAATTTTCAAAAAAGTTTAAGGTTTACTTTGGGACCACACATAATCACAACTAACTTTATTTGAAGGCTATGAATTCATATTTGTGTGTGCATCTAAGTACTCAACTTTTTTGGTACTATTAAATTCTGTTATCTTTGTTTTGTTTTCTATGAATTCTGTCATATTCTGAAAAAGGACAGTTGAAATCCCCCACTTATCAAAATTCTTCTTGCAATGGCTCGTTTCATTTATTTAGCTTCATTTTTGGTGGGTATGATTTATCTCTCCATAAAGTCTGTCTTTTTAGCATAATGTCCTGAAAACCATTTGTTTCTTCTTCTTCCTCTGTGATGCACTTTTCTCCTCAAAATCCATTCTGCTCTCTTTCCCTCCTTTACTTTGCCTCAAAATAAAGTCTGTGTTGTCCAAACTTTCTTGTAGCTAGGTATGGCCATGAACTATGTTCTGGTCAAAGAAATGTAACTATAAGTGTCATGTGGTAGCTTCTAGGTATTTCTCTAAGACTCAGCATGCAAGCTCCAGGTCTACCAGCTGTCTTGAATCCCAATTCCTTTCTCATAGGAATTGTTGGTCTTTTGAGATTCAACCATATCCTTCACTTGGTCCATTCACCATGTACCTTCCTTAATGAGATCCCCTTGGCTGGCCCAACAGTTCTCAATTCCCAGCAACTTTCCATGAACCTCTTCACACAGGAAAATATTTTCAGATATTTTTGCAAAACAGTATTTAAATCGATCATAGTGCTATTTCTACTTGACTGTGGCTGAAATATGTTGGAAAATATAATTTTGCAAAGCTGGAAACTTTCAGAATTCCAAACAAAAACCACACAAAATTTCCCTTTGCATTGATTGGATAGCCAATCAATCTTATGATTTTTATCATCAGCATTCCTAGCCCAAGTGGTTTCCTCATAGCTTAGTTCATAAAGAATCCTCCTGCAATACAGGAGACGTGGGTTCCATCCCTGAGTTGGGAAGATCCCCTGGAGAAAGGAAAGGCTACCCACTCCAGTATTCTGGCCTGGAGAATTCCATTGACTGTATAGTTCATGGGGTTGCAAAGAGTCGGACATGACTGAGCAATTTTCACTTACTAGTTCAGGGTTTTAGAGCAGGATTCATGCAAAAAACTGCCCTGAAATTTGCTCTTGGCATGCAAACTTTCAAAAGGAAAAATTATCAAGTGCTTGGCTCTTGAAACTAAAAAACATTTTCATTTTTAACGTATTTTCTCCTCTCAACAATTTTTAGGTCTATTACAATACACAAAGTCAAGATTTTGAATCTTTGGTCTCAAGTCTCATTAGATTTTTTTGCAATCTCCCTTTCCTGGCTCAATCAGATTCAACTTCAGAATTTATAACAAGAGGGTTATAAGGGGAAAAATTAATTTTAAAGAAGGAAAATATGTAACAGGATATTTGAAACTATTATTCCACTGCATATAGAATTGGAGATTCTAATAATACAAACGTATGAATGCCAGTCTTGGTGTCAAAAAAAATTCCTCGGTGTTCAAACTCTTCTACTATGAGCTCAGTGCCCCTAAACAAGTTATATAATATACCTAAGCCTCATTTTTCTCATCAAAAAAGGGGGAAATAATAACCACTTGTCAGTTTTATGACATTTAAAATAAGATAGAATATATGTCAGGTAAACAGCAAAAATACCAGGACTTCTAGAATAGTGTTTTTTGGAGAAAACCCACAAAGACAAGAGACAGAGCAGGTGTGTAAGTTCCCCAGTGGAAATTACAATTTGAGGCACCACCCACCAATCTAGCAGACTCAGCATCAGACCCTACGAAAGGATCCCAGTCTTGGGACATGGAGATTTTAAGCTGCATTAATGAGAAGCACCAGGTCTTACCCCAGCATAAAGGCTGGGCTCCATGATTATAACAATAGAAAGTAAAAACTGTGCCCTCCAGCACTGATCTGTCACCTCAGCATCCTTCCAGTATTAACATACATAATATCCAGGCTGGAGCTCTATATGAGGACAATTTCTTCTCTGGAAGGTTGGCTTGCAAGGAATCTGTTGTTCCTACCTCTCAGTCAGTGAAATCCACAGGCAGGGTCCCTAGCACATAGGCTGCCATAAATGTAGAATAAACTGGGTGGCCATGAGGTCAATGTGTCCAGTTCCATCACAATGCAGAAAGTATGTTTGTTCAGAAAGTATGTTTGTTCTCAGATTAAATAATGTATTCAACAAGTGTTTATTGAGTGTCCATTCTGTACCAGGCTATCTTGTAGGCACTTGAGATATTCCTATTAACAAAATGCTCAAAGATATCAAATTCATGGAGATTCCATTTTCATAAGCATTAAATATAATAAGTAAATTGTATAGTATATTAGAAGATGAATCTATGGAGAGGAGAATCCAGCAGGGTAAAGGGATTAGGTAGTGCTGAGGGTGGGGCACAGGAAAGTAGTTCCCCTTGCAATTTTAGATTAGGTGGTCAGAGAAGGCTTGCTGGAAGGATAACATCTGGGCAAACACTTGAAGAAAATGAGGGAGTGAACCTTGGGGTTATTTGAGGCAAGAGCTTTTCAGGCAGAGTAAAGAATTCAGTTCTAAGTTAGGAAACCCCCAATGTGTTCAAGGACTGGGTGAAACGAAGAACCACAGGAGAGTTTTAGAAAAAGAATAACTAACTCCCATTGTGATCCACACAGTCAAAGGCTTTGGCATAGTCAATAAAGCAGAAATAGATGGTTTTCTGGAACTTTCTTGCTTTTTCCATGATCCAGCGGATGTTGGCAATTTGATCTCTGGTTGCTCTGCCTTTTCTAAAACCAGCTTGAATATCTGGAAGTTCATGCAGCACTTTCACAGCATCATCTTTCAGGATTTGAAATAGCTCAACTGGAATTCCATCACCTGGCATAGCTTTGTTCGTAGTGATGCTTTCTAAGGCCCACTTGACTTCACATTCCAGGATGTCTGGCTCTAGGTGAGTGATCACGTCATCATGATTATCTTGGTCATGAAGATCTTTTTTTGTACAGTTTTCCTGTGTATTCTTGCCATCTCTTCTTAATATCTTCTGCTTCTGTTAGGTCCATACCATTTCTGTCCTTTATTGAGCCCATCTTTGCATGAAATGTTGCCTTGATATCTCTAATTTTCTTGAAGAGATCTCTAGTCTTTCCCATTCTGTTGTTTTCCTCTGTGTCTTTGCATTGATCACTGAAGAAGGCTTTCTTATCTCTTCTTGCTATTCTTTGGAACTCTGCATTCAGATGCTTATATCTTTAGACATGGAACAACAGACTGGTTCCAAATAGGAAAAGGAGTACGTCAAGGCTGTATATTGTCACCCTGCTTATTTAACTTATATGCAGAGTACATCATGAGAAACGCTGGACCAGAAGAAGCACAAGCTGGAATCAAGATTGCTAGGAGAAATATCAATAACCTCAGATATGCAGATGACACCACCCTTATGGCAGAAAGTGAAGAGAAACTAAAAAAACCTCTTGAAAGTGAAAGAGGAGAGTGAAAAAGTTGGCTTAAAGCTCAACATTCAGAAAACGAAGATTATGGCACCCAGTCCCATCACTTCATGGGAAATAGATGGGAAAACAGCAGAAACAGTGTCAGACTTTATTTTTTTGGGCTCCAAAATCACTGCAGATGGTGATTGCAGACATGAAATTAAAAGATGCTTACTCCTTGGAAGAAAAGCTATGACCAACCTAGCATATTGAAAAGCAGAAACATTACTTTGCCAACAAAGGTCCATCTAGTCAAGGCTATGGTTTTTCCTGTGGTCATGTATGGATGTGAGAGTTGGACTGTGCAGAAAGCTGAGCACCGAAGAATTGATGCTTTTGAACTGTGGTGTTGGAGAAGACTCTTGAGAGCCCCATGGACTGCAAGGAGATCCAACCAGTTCATCCTAAAGGAAATCAGTCCTGGGTGTTCTTTGGAAGGAATAATGCTAAAGCTGAAACTCCAGTACTTTGGCCACCTCATGCAAAGAGCTGACTCATTGGAAAAGACTTTGATGCTGGGAGGGATTGGGGGCAGGAGGAGAAGGGGACGACAGAGGATGAGTTGGCTGGATGGCATCACCAACTCGATGGATGTGAGTCTGAGTGAACTCCGGGAGTTGGTGATGGACAGGGAAGCCTGGCGTGCTGCGATTCATGGGGTCGCAAAGAGTCAGACATGACTGAGCGACTGAACTGAACTGAACTGAACTCCCATTGAAAAGTCTTACTCTGGCTGTTGTGTTGAGAATAGACTACAGGTAGTCAAGATGAAATCAGGGAACTTCTCTGGTGGTCCAGTGGGTAAGAATCTGCCTTCCAATGCAAGGAATGTGGGTTCAACCCCTGGCTGGGGAACTAAGATCCCCACTTGTCGCTGGATAACTAAGCCCCCACTGCAACTACAGAGCCCATGAGCCACAACTAGAGAGCCCACGTGCCACAACTAGAGAGCCCACACACCATAACTAAGACTCAACACAGCCAAATGAATAAATAACTATTAAATGATAAAAAATAAATGTATCATTAGTGATTCACTGATTAAAAAAAAAAAAGATGAAGGCAGGGAAGACTGTTGTGTTAACATCAAAAGCAAAAAGTCATTAAAAAGGCACAAGCTTCCAGTTGAAAGATTAACAGGTTCTGGGGATGTAATGTACAGCTTGGTGATTATAAATAAAAAATTTAAATAAATTTTTATATAGTCAGAACCGGTGGTGTCTGATGTTCTTCTGGGCTCAGAGCCTTCTTCCATAAAAAGAAGCCTATTCAGGAGCAACTGGTGTCTCTATACTTGCCAGTGAAGAGCTGGAGACACATTGGATGACTACTGGGAATCCTCTGATTGTAATGATCTGTGAGTTTGAGGGGAAATGATAAAAAGGAGTCCTGATCTCAGATACATAAAGATGGCATCTCCCTGAGAACATATACTGGAGCTTTCTTCTCTGTTTAAGACTTCTTGCTCAAAGTTGTGCACATCAAGGACTTGAGAAAATGATCCCATGTTGATGAGGGCAATGTGAAACACAGAGGAGAGGGCAAATGAAAATCCAGCACCCCTCAGTGAATCAGTTCAGTTCAATTCAGTTCAGTCGCTCAGTCATGTCTGACTCTGCAACTCCCATGGACTGTAGCACTCCAGGCTTCTCTGTCCGTCACCAACTCCTGAAGCTTACTCAAACTCATGTCCATAGAGTCAGTAATGCCATCCAACCATCTCATCCTCTGCCATCTTCTTCTCCTCCAGCCTTTGATCTTTTCCAGCATCAGGGTGAGTCAGTTCTTCACATCAGGTGGCCAAAGTATTGGTGTTTCAGCTTTAGCATCAGTCCTTCCAATGAATATTCAGGACTGGTCTCCTTTAGGATGGACTGGTTGGATTTCCTTGCAGTCCAAGGGACTCTCAAGAGTCTTCTCCAACACCACAGTTCAAAAGCATCAATTCTTCGGTGCTCAGCTTTCTTTATAGTCCAACTCTCACACCCATACATGACTACTGGAAAAACCATAGCTTTGACTAGATGGACATTTGTTAGCAAAGTAATATCTCTGCTTTTTAATATGCTGTCTAGGTTGGTCATAACTTTCCTTCCAAATATCAAGCATCTTTTAATTTCATGGCTGCAGTCACCATCTGCAGTGATTTTGGAGCCCAAAAAAAATAAAGTCTGTCACTGTTTCTACTGTTTCCCCATCTGTTTGCCATGAAGTGATGGGACTGGATGCCATGATCTTAGTTTTCTGAATGTTGAGTTTTAAGCCAACTTTTTCACTTTCCTCTTTCACTTTCATCAAGAGGCTCTCTATTTCTTCGCTTTCTGCCATAAGGGTGGTGTCATCTGGATATTTGAGGTTATTGATATTTCTCCCAGCAATCTTGATTCCAGCTTGTGCTTCATCCAGCCCAGCATTTCGCATGATGTACTCAGGGTGTACATGATGTAAGCAGGGTGACAATATGCAGCCTTGACCTATTCCTTTCCATTCACCTCAGTGAATGGCTGTATGATAAGGATCTCTGCTGTCTCATCATATTGAGTGACCTCCTCTATCTCTAGGAGATAGAGGCCTTTAGCATGACAATCTACATAACTTGCAGGGCCAAGTGCAAAATGAAAGTGTAGTACCTCATGTGCAAAACTTCCTAAGAATGTCAAGATGGCAACAGCAGAGCATTAAACAAAGCATGCAGCCTTTTGGGCGTAGGGTCTTATGAGACGGCACAGAATTCACACCCTTGAAGCTGGCCCTGGTCTTTAGTTTGAACTGCCATTATTCAAATTGTCCAGATACAGATGTTCAGACAAGAGCATGGAGAGACCTTGCATTAATCTGATAATAGTTCAACCTTGTGGAGTAGAGTTAGGGCAAATTAACTATGCCAGTTGATGTGGTACATCACCTCTACACCTACCTCTGAGCTGGTGAGATGTACTTCTTCTTGGTACCTGAAGACTGAATATAAGTCCTTTACCTATGCTGACCCCAGCCGTGGCAGAGTCCCAGGTACTAGGAAAGATCTATCTGCAGAAGAAAATAAATATATAAATAAGTTATTAATCAAGCCAAATAAGAGGCTGAATTTTACCATGAGCTGTTTTACAAACTCAGAAGGAGAAGCACTCACTGTGTTCCCCATAGGTGCAGTCTATGCAGGTGTTGGAGGAGATCATGAGGGTGTGACCAGAGAACTGGACTTGTACCTGACCTTAAAATGTATGTTCCACCCACTCTTCCTGCACAAGCAACAACTTTCAAAGATGAAACCTTGAAAGAGCTATATGATGTTGAGACCCATAAACCAGGTAAGGCCTCTAGATGAATTTATAAAATTCTAATGGGTGTGTTCAGAGATCTTCTCATCCTCTGGCTGCCCAGAACAAGCCTCATAAGGAAATTCCTTTGCTTATTAAAACTGCCACCTACCAACCTAAAGTGGTCCACCTCTTTATTTAGCCTCTCCTTGCCCTCCACGTATGGGGGCCAGTTTGTGAACCTACACAGGATCCCAACTTACCTCTCTAGGTAACAGTTCAGTTTTTCCATCATAGAAGAAGCTATATCATCATAAAAAATCATTTAGCAAAGCCTGGGGCTTTTTGGTTGTCTTCTCTTCCAAGGCTAGGAGCAGAGATGTAAATAAGTAATGTTTAGAAGGGTTTAGGTTCTAGTTAAACCCCCAGGCTCCGAAATCAAATACTTCATTCACTCATATATTGATTCATTCATTTATTCCACAAATATTGAATTCATATTATTTGATGGACTTGATGGTGTCTCAAGCCCACTCCAGTACTCTTGCCTGGAAAATCCCATGGATGGAGGAGTCTGTTAGGCTGCAGTCCATGGGGTCACTAAGAGTCGGACATGACTGAGCGACTTCACTTTCACTTTTCACTTTAATGCATTGGAGAAGGAAATGGCAACCCACTTCAGTGTTCTTGCCTGGAGAATCCCAGGGATGGGGGAGCCTGGTGGGCTGCCGTCTCTGGGGTCGCACAGAGTCGGACACGACTGAAGCGACTTAGCAGCAGTAACAGCAAGCCTAGTGAATATCTATTGAATAAACTGTGAACTCAGGCAGTGGAGAGACAGACCTGGTACTAATTTTGGCTTCACCACTTTGAACAGTGCATGACCTTGGATAGTTTACTTAGGCTTTCTGATTATCTGTTCCATCATCCGTGAAATGGGAATAGAATAGTATTAACACCTTTTTATTGTCATGTGGAATAATATATGCAAAGCCTTATTTTTTATAATTATTATTCATTCCTATTGGTTTAACTAGACACTGAAAGGGCAGCATGTATCTCACAAGCCTGCACTTCTGTCTCTGTCACTAATTCAGCAAGAATCAGCAGAAATGTGAGAGGTTCACTCCATAGTCCAAGGTAGGGTGCCACTGTGTTTTATTTTTGTTGTGGTTCTTCCACCGGTTGAGAAGCACTTGTGTGTCTTGGCATCTCTAAGATAAGAAAGAATCAAATATGGAATCACAGTACTTGTATGTACCACTAAGGACCCAGTAGCTTTAATGACTTGTGAGTTTCACTTCTGAAAGAGAAATCACTACCGAAAAGCACAAACACCTCAAGCCAAAAGGAAGGATGTGCAACCACTGGCACAAACCCACAGCTCAGCCCTCACATACGTTGTGTGGTTCTTCCAGGACAGGGCTGCCAGTCCAAGCCAAGAGAAAGTGCAGCTCACCCCAGCCCCCAGGCCTGGAGCAGCCATGATCTCTACTTTCACCTTGACGCTTGGGTTGTTGTTATTTCTGATGAGAAAAATGACAGCTTAAAACTGGCTGGATTTATAATTTCTCTTATCACCCATATTTATTAGTTGAATGCCATGCTCTTTCTGCTCATCATGACAAAAGCCTTGTTTTTCAGGAAGAACCATTGGAGACTCAGTGACCCAGGCAGGGGGCCATGTAACCCTCTCTTAAGGGATGCACCTGACATTGAACTATACCTACGAAATGTGGGTCTTCCTTCCTCTTTGGGTATGTCCAATACATCATGAAAAATGAAGAGAAAGATTATAAAGGTTTGCAGGCCCCTCAGGTTAGAAGTCAACGTCCTTTCAGTTGCAGAAATCCTCCATCTGAGCACCAGACACTGTTTTGTGTGCACTCTTGTGTGTCTTCAAAACCCTGCCCGTACCGAGCAGGGGATAAATTGTCCTCTAATAGCTCATTGATCGAACCTACAAGACCAGCAATGCAGGAAAGGAATGTTCTTTGCCATCAGTTATTTTAAAATATGTACCCTGTGATTTTCTGATAATACCCTTTTAATTAAAATGTCTTCTATAAATCAATAATAAAAACATTAATTTCTCTGGAGGAAAAATGGGCAATCTACAAAAAGAAGTATAAATGGACAGCCAATTTATAATGAGGTATACAAGTTCCTTAGCAGAGAAACATAAAAATAGATCATTGTGATTCATTTTCCACCTATTAAAGCAATGAAGGTTACACACACAGACACACACACACACACACACAATTATGGAATTCCTTCTCTGTTAGTCCAAGGACTTTACCCAGCCTTTTCCCAAATGGGCACCACTAGCCTTGAGCCACTCACTCTGAGACCAGAAATAAAGACTGCAAATACTCAGGTCCAACATCATCTAACCTCAGTGCAAGCTTATATACCTGAAGAGCAATTCTTTCAGCCCTGAAAAACTAGACAAAATGATGCCTAGGCTGGGGAAGGAAATAGAGAGAAAACAAGGCTTCAAGAAAGCCAGAAGAATGTTAAGAGATCCAATATCCCAACAAACCCTGTAGTTTCTTCAGGAAGAGACAAGAAAAACAGCAAAAATTTTGGAGCCAGAAATGTTAAAGACAGAAGTTTCCCTATTGCAAAATATTCTATCCAGGTATCCAACTTGGCCATGTACTACTCAGAGACACAGTGCCAAGGGCACCGGGGAAGCTGTGCAAAAACTTCAGGGGCTCAGGTAACAGGTGCAGTGCAGCTGGGAGCCTCTGACCAAGGAGCCCTGTGCTCTCTCACAGTCTGCCAGGATGTCGTTAGAAGACAGGGAAAATGAAATCAGCTATAATCGCTTTGAATTCCAGGGGCACCGCAGTTCTTTGACTGAAAATGGGTTGAGGGGAAAGGGTCTCAGAAATGGACCTGCTCTCAATTAAGCCAGCTCTCCCCTGTGCTTTGAGGCTTCCTTAAAGGATATTTAGGAATTAGGTTGTAATAACTTGCATCCCAGTCTTGGCCCAACTGCTTATCTGCTATGCAAATTTGGCCACATTAATTGGTGTCTCAGAGCTTTAGTTTTTCATCTGTAAAAGAGAAATAAAAATAATCACACAGTATAACATGGGGATGAAATGAGAAAAGATAGGCTAAAAGAAACAGATCAGGTCTCAAAGCACTATAGCAATTCTGCCCTCTTACAGCAATCTCTACCTAGTCCCGACCACCTAACAAGACTTACCAACCCCCTAGTTTACCACACCACACAGCCTCAACCTCCACCCCTGACCCAGGCTGTTGTGATCAATAAGTCGTATTCTCTCCCTTGAGGACCCAATTAAGAAACTGAATGGAGTGACAGATAGATAGATAGCACTGTCTTCTATAGAGTGGAAG
Organism: Bubalus bubalis; assembly: GCF_019923935.1. NCBI lineage: Eukaryota > Metazoa > Chordata > Mammalia > Artiodactyla > Bovidae > Bubalus > Bubalus bubalis. The sequence goes on from NC_059167.1 coordinate 80,487,333, forward strand.
AATTTGGTAGTTCACAGAAATTATTATATTTACAACCAGACATCATTAATCTTTGTGAAGGTATCCCTGCTTTATATAATCAAAATAATATTTTGAATCAAAATAATCAGTATGGTATTCTACCTTTTCTTTTCCAAAGCAACATAAACAGAATATTCAAAGTTCTCTCAAACACTGGCTGCATTTTTTTTCTTTTTTTTCTTTCTTTGTTGTTTTCTAAAACAACAAAAATAATAAGAAACACCCTTGTACTCAAAAGACTCAACCTAAACTATTAAGTAATCATTCTCCAAACATTCATTGATCAGTTAGTTGAAAAGTGAAGAATTTAGCATGGACCAACACATTGGTAAGAGGATTAGAAAATAAAGATCATGCCTTCTTGAGAAAAGACTTATTGAACTTCTCAATGGGTACAAAGCTGTACAGGATTTGTGTAGGATTGAGTAGCAATGTGTAGGATTACTAATTTATCCCCCTGCCACCTTTCCCCTTAGGTAACTGTAAATTTGTTTTTGAAGTCTATGAGTCTGTTTCTGTTTTATAAATATTCATTTGTTCATTCATATCATTAAATTTTTATAAGATTCTTTTAGACAAAGCTGCTAAATTCAAGGCACTTTCTGTAAACTTAAATTGGCTCAAATGTTTGCAAGACATTTACTATTTTGTGTTTCATTGGGAAAATAATAAGATAATAATATCATGTATCATTTGCTGAGTGATCACAGGCCCTATAATACTATCAATAATGATAATAGCTAACATTTGTTAAGCACTTAATGTATGAAGTATTGTTCTAAGTGCATCACACACATTATTTATTTAATGTTTACTACAGCCCCATGAAGTGGGTACAATTATTAGCACCAAGGAAACTGAGGCACAGAGAAACTAACTAACTTGCCTGAGAACAGTCAGTAAGAGAGCCAGCTTAGAGTACAGGTGCTGCTGCTTCTGCTGCTAAGTCTCTTCAGTCGTGTCCAACTCTGTGCAACCCCATAGACGGCAGCCCACCAGACTCCCCCGTCCCTGGGATTCTCCAGGCAAGAACACTGGAATGGGTTGCCTTTTCCTTCTCCAATGCATGAAAGTAAAAAGTGAAAGTGAAGTCGCTCAGTCGTGTCTGACTCTTAGCGACCCCATGGACTGTAGCTCGCCAGGCTCCTCCATCCATGGGATTTTCCAGGCAAGAGTACTGGAGTCGGGTGCCATTGCCTTCTCCGAGAGTACAGGTAGAGTCCCCCAAATCCTGCATTCTCAACCACTATACTTTGCTAACTCCCACGTTATCTGTAATTCTCACCACAAAACCACAGTTTGGTATTGTTATCCTCATTTTACAGGAAACGGGACTGAAATTGTGGTAACTTCTCAAAACCCAATCCAGTTAGTTAGTGGCAAGGCTAATTAACACTCAAACTTAAATCTATTTGGCTCCCAACCACATTCACATTTCACTTTGCCCTTCTGTATAATGCTGCTGTCCATGGCTTCCCCACATGAGGGAATGGCCGCATGTAAAGATTCCACACAGAAAACTGTCCTGTTGTGTCGCACAATTTTATCCCTCATCCTGACTTGTTCATGGTCATCTAACATGAATTCATGTAAGGTATGCCTGTTAAATGATAGCACAATGTTGAGTTAGGTAGCTATAATGTTAGATCATATTAGGTGGATTGTAACAGCCAAAATAAAATTTAATGGTGAAACCTTCTGCATATATTTTTCTGAAAATTGATTGTGGTGTATAGAACCAGGGACCCTGGACTTACAGTATCTTTTGTGAACATGAACTGGTTGTACAACCCACTCATACTAGCTCAAGGAAAAGGAGAGTGTTTGAAAGGATACAGGTGAATCTCATAAAACCCATTTGCAAAAAATACAGCTAGACCTCACAGGAAGAAGAAAGCCATCAATTTGCTGTTCTTTCTAAACCTAGTTCTCTCAGAAAGTATAATCAGTTCTCTTGGGAGACCAGCTTCCACTGTAAGCCTGCTAGTTTCTGCTCCACAATAACCTGAGTATGAACCTACCTAGCTTTCATTTGCCAAGAGATGACTCTGACTGGAACTTAATAGGGTTTTATAGCTCTAGTGACAAATATTGTCTAACTACCATTTCTATACCCCTACTCCAAATTCGTAAGCCCAGGATTTACCCAGACTTGATATGTTATAGTCAGGAAAACAAGGTCACTTTTGACAAACATGACCCTAGATTCATCTCTTAAAGGGCACTTCCAGTGGCGGGGATACAGGCTGGAAAGGAGTCTCAAAAGTAGAAAACAACTATAAGCTCAAAATAATATCATGTGAAGAATCAAGGATGTCATATGAAGAAACCAGGGATGTTCATAAGGAATACTTTTAAAAACCAGAACAGAGCTGTCCTTGGGTTTTCAGAAACATACAATACAAAGTGCACAGGTTGTCACCTACTCTACTTGGTGTAGCATAGCCAGCTGAAGCCGAGGAATCACTGGACTTCCAGTCCTCATCTTACCCTAACTCCCAGGGCACCAAGGGCTGATCCTGACTTTGGTTCCAGTTTCGTCTTGGTGTTTTACATCAGAGTGTTTGGCCTACATCATGAACGGCTGTGTGTGATGCCACTAGGTGGCAATGTGGACGTTTTATTTAAAAGACCATGGATGGTTTGCTGTACAGGTGGCCCTACAAATAGTGCAGACGTGTGCATTTGTGCTGCCTTTGATGGGGTGGAAATCCCTTTTGATTTCTAAAGTAAATGAGGAGAACTTACAGCAATAATAGACTCCTTTGAACAACTAACATATATTCAAAATTCTGTAACAGAGACCTGTGGTAAAAATGGTGAAGACCCAGCAAGTTTCGTTGGCTATTCTGTGGCTTCAGTTACACTGTAAGTTGGGGAGTTTCTGGATATGGGAAGATGAAGAATAAATGGATATTTTTTCAAAATTCTGAAAGGGATAAGGGATTCCCAGTGACTAAATTGGAGTGCCCTCTTGGAAATGTGTAAGGAAAGAAATCTGTAGAAATGCCGCACTAATGGTAATATTCTCTGCTTGCCAATGTCTTTGAGAACAGGGGTAAGCGGTAAAAATGGAGTGGAGCAGAGTCCCCAATACCTGAGTGCCCAGGAAGGAGACCTCGTCACAATCAACTGTAATTACTTAGAAGGAATGACCACTTTACAGTGGTTGCAACAGAATCCTGGAGGAGGCATCATCTCCTTGCTTATTCTGAGCCTAGAGATGAAGAGGAAAGGAAGAGTAAGTGCCACAATAAACAGCAGGGAACGTTACAGCTCCCTGAACATCACAGCCTCCCAGCCCACAGACTCTGCCATCTACTTCTGTGCTGTGGAGACACAGTGCTCTGCAGACATCTGGAACCTGTACCCAAACTCTGAAGCTGAAAGGCATCATCTCTTCTCATCCTTGTCTTTCCATATTCATCTGTCTCTTTCATCAGACCGATGAGACTCCTTTGACCAACTAAAATATATTCCAAATGATGCATTTCAAAAACTTTTTAAATTTAAGATTTCCCCCCTGCAGACCACCCCTAATCGCTAAAGCATCATCACCAAGTATGTTAACTAGAACAATATATGAGCTATTGCATAAGAAGTAGAATATACACTCTCTGGAGCTAAATTGCCAGGGTATAAAAATACTGGTTCCACCTCTTGCTAACTGGATGATCTTGGTCAAGTTACCTTTCTATATGCCTCAGTTTTTACTCAATTATTTAAAAAAAAAAAAAGGGAAACCGTTAACCACAGTACCTAACTCCTATTTGTGGGATGACATGTGATAACACATGCAACGTGCTTGAAATAGTCCCCAGTCCATGTACATGCTAAGTTGCTTCAGTCATGTCTGACTCTTTGTGACCCTATGGACTGTAGCCCACCAGTCTCCTCTGTCCATGGGATTCTCCAGACAAGAATACTGGAGTAGGTTGCCATTCCTTCTCCAGGGGATCTTCCCGACCCAGGATCGAAGCCACGTCTCCTGCATCTATGGCATTGCAGGCAGGTTCTTTACCACTGAGCCACTGGGGAAGCCAGTCCATAGTTAGTATTATATAAGTGGTAGATATTATTAGTAGTATAATAGATTCAGATGCATCATAAGTTTACTAATACTCACTGATGTGTTAATACCTCAGATCTTTGGAGAAATGAATGGGATGTAAATAACAAGCACCTAATGATGCTAAAGCTGAAACTCCAGTACTTTGGCCACCTCATGTAAAGAGTTGACTCATTGGAAAAGACTCTGATGCTGGGAGGGATTGGGGGCAAGAGGAGAAGGGGACGACAGAGGATGAGATGGCTGGATGGCATCACCGACTCGATGGATGTGAGTTTGAGTGAACTCCAGGAGTTAGTGATGGACAGGGAGGCCTGGCGTGCTGCAATTTATGGGGTCGCAAAGAGTCGGACATGACTGAGCGACTGAACTGAACTGACTGAATAATAATTTTAGCTTCCAAATTCTTTTCTAATAATACCCATCAATTATTGACCTTTTTAAATCATATTAGGAAAAACATCAAATGGCCTTAGAAAACCTTGTAGAAGGATAACTTTATGTTTGGTTTGAGTGGGAAGATAAAAAACTGGGTAAAGTGGCCCTGGGGAAGCTCAACAACTGCTTTGGGAAAAATACAGATTCTAAGTTTCTCACATGGAGAACTCTAACAGAAAACTGCGTTTATGAAAATTCATGAAACAAATTATCAAACCCAGTGGGTCTCACTTGTTGGTTCTCTACTTTAGCTTCACCAAGAATTCCTTGCATCATTATTCCTCACCCTCAGTGAAATTCTTAACATAAGCATGAGAACTATTGTTAATAGGGATTTCCCTTCCCCAGTGGCTCAGCAGTAAAGTATCCTCCTCAATGCTGGAGACACAGGGGATGTGGGTTCGATACCTGGGTTGGGAAGATCCCCTGGAAGAGGGTATGGTAACCCACTCCAGTATTCTTGCTTGGAGAATCCCCATGGACAGAGGAGCCTGGCAGGCTGCAGTCCATAGCGTTGCAAAGAGTCAAACACCACTGAAGTGACTTAGCATGCACGTACTATTGTTATTATTGTTCTTGTTGCTCAGTAAAATAATGCACACATTAACTTATAACTAAATCTTTTTCTTTTAAAATCAAAGATTTTTTTAAATCAAAATACTACCGGCACATATCTAAAAAGTAAGAGGCATTACAAAGGTCTGTTCTCCCACTCCCATCCCATCAAAAAAAAAAACTACAGCAATATGATGTTCTACTCCCACTGTCAATCCAACTCCATTTTAGCAGTTTCTAAGTTATACGCTTTCTCCTTGATTTGTCAGTATTAGATATTATCTACCTATGGCTGATTTATGTTTATGTATGGGCAGAAAACAATACAACATTGTAAAGTAATTATCTTCCAACTAAAAATAAATACATTTTTAAAAAATATTAGACATTATCTACTGACTTTATTTTATGGTAACACATCATCACTCTCACCTTCCTAACGTGGTTATATCACAATATGGAGTTAAACTGATAGTCATGACAAATATGATTATGACCATGTCAATACTGTCACTGTCCAGCCAAAATGAGTACAGTGATTACATTTCCTTTCTAGTACAACTGAAAGTGAAAGTGAAAGTCACTCATGCATGTCCAACTCTGCAAATTCTCCAGGCCAGAATACTAGAGTGGGTAGCCTGTCCCTTCTCCAGGGGATCTTCCCAACCCAGGAATTGACCTGGGGTCTCCTGCATTGCAGGCGGATTGTTTACCAACTGAGCTATCAGAAAGGAACTTTTAGTTAATAATTGCCTCATTTTTTTATTTGTCCTATATCAATTTCCTATTTATTCTGTGAGTTCTTCAACAGATTTTTTTAAATATTTGTGAATAATTTCTCCCAAATGCATCAAATATATCAAGTAGAGTATCCATTTTTTTTTCTTTTTTTCCTACAGATTCTCTGTTCCTTGACCTCTATCATCGGCCCTGTGTGAACTAATCACTCTTTGACTTTGTTGCACAAATGTTATCCTAGGACTTTTTAGCATTGCTCACCGTATTGGTTATCTTGCATCTTGAACCTCATGTATCTTCATTTTTTGGTTCAGTCCTTATTTTGGATAAAACACATTCTCTGAAACGTCTGTAATAAAAGCTGCATGGGAATTTTCTTCCATCACTCTTTGCATGCCTGAAAATATCTTTATTCTACCCTCACACTTTATTAATATTTTGACTGAATATAAGACTTTATGTTGAAATTCTATCAGTATTTCCAGTATTGGAGAAAAGAAGCTATTTCCATTGGGTTTTTTAATGACAGGGAAAGTACAGAGCACTTCTGGTGACTTTCTCAGTATTTTGAAGGTAGCATTCGACTATTTCTTTATATCCAGAGTTGCTGTTAAGTTCTTGTACTGGAAGAGCTCATCGCCCATTTCGTTCAGAAGACATGTGCAGATGAGGGCTTCCGTCATGGCAGAGAGGTCACAGTTGGCAGACGGGCGACGGTCTTCAAAGTAGCCTTTCTTCTCCTGGCAAACAGTCCGAGGGATGTGGATGCTGGCACCAAGGTTGGCTACACCGGCAGAGAAGTCCTTGATGGTGGATGTTTCATGGAATCCAGTTAGGCGCCGGGCGTTGTCCAGGGCCCCCTTGGGTTCGTAGGCTCAGATGTGGTACTGCTGCCCCTTGCTTAGTTTCTCAGTGCCCTCCTCAGTGTACTTCAGACCATTCTCCTCTCAAATGGCCTTGGTGCTAAAGTTGGTGTGACAGCCGGCACCATTCCAGTTCCCAAGAATGGGCTTAGGATCAAAGGTGGCGATCACTCTGAAGTCTTCGCACACATGATGCAAGATGAAATGGGCCACCCACAGATGATCTCCCATGTTGACTCCTTCACAGGGTCCTATCTGGAATTCCCACTGCGCAGGCATGACCTCGGCGTTCCTATCCCGGATCTTGATGCCTGCCTGCAAGCAGGCCGGGTAGTGAATCTCCACAATGTCCCTGCGGTAAGCCTTGTCCGCTCCCACACCACAGTAGTATGGATGTTGGGGCCCAGGAAAGCCGTTGGAAGGCCAACCAAAGGGGTGCCCATCTGTGCCCATGAGGGTATATTCCTGCTCCATTCCAAACCATAGGCACTGGTTGCTGACTATGTCCATTATCCGTTTATAAGTGTGCCTTCAATTGGTGTCAGCAGGCTTTCGGTTGTACTTGAAGACTTCACAGAACACCAGCTTGTTGGGGTCCTTGTGGAAAGGGTCCCGAAACATGGCATCAGGGACAAGATACATGTCACTGTAGGCGTCTTCAGACTGAAAAGTAACTAGAGCCATCAAAATTCCACAGGCAACTCTTCTATACACTTGGGCTCAGAATTCAAGGTTCAGATCTTGCAGTGCAGTCCTTCTCCAATACCGTCAATCCAGATGTACATAGCTTGGACTTTCTTGCCCTGAGGTAGGGCCATGGACACCTGCTTGATGCCTTTGTTCAAGTGGGAGCTCGCCAAGGTAGCCATGGTGGAAGGTATTCCGGGCACCAAGCAAGCAGAAGAGCAGGCAGCGAGAGCCAGGTGAGGAGAAGAGAGGCAAGGAGGCCGGGCGTGCTGCTTAGACAGCCTGCTCTTCTCCCATTCTAGGCTCTGCGTGTTTGTTCAATAAATATTTATTGAGGGACTGTTTTGGACCAGACAATAGCCTAGACATTGTGTACACAAAAATAAACAAGGCAAAGTCCCTCCACCCATGAAGCTTATATCAGTATGATGCAGAGAGGGACATAAGAAATACAGGAATAAACAAATTCACTCATTCCACCAATATTTACCAAGCACTTACTATGTATCAGGTATGTTCTAAGTCCAGAAGATATAGCAATGAACAAAATAAACAAAAAAGCTTCTCCCATTGAATTAATGTTCTAGTGAGTAAATGAACAAGGTATACCATATCTTATAAATGTTCAGAGGAAAATAAAAGAAAATTATAAGACAGAGCAAGAGTGGAGAACACTTTCATTGATTGGTCAGGGAGAAAAAGTCTCTGATATTTAGGCTGGCATTCAAATGAAAAGAAAGAACAGGTCCTGCTAAGAAATGGGGAGAAAGGATTTGGGGTATAGGGAAATCAAATAAAAAGCTTTAAAATGGGAGAAAGCCTGGAATTTTCCAGGACTAGGAATGAGATGAGCAGAGTGAATGAGAAAGAAGTTGGTGTGAGATGTTTCCTTGAGGTGTCACATAGATGCTTACAAAAGCCATAGTGAGTAAGACTGGGATATCTACTAATAAGTATAATGAGAAGCTGCTGGAAAAGGTAAATAGGCCAGTGACATGGTTTCATTTACCTTCTTCAAAAACATTACTTGGTTCTGGTATGGAAAGTAGATAAAGAGAGGCAGGGAGGCAGAAGTAGCAGAGGGTAGTGGGGAGGAGACCATTTAGCAGACTGTTGAAATGTTGAAATAATCCTTGTAAAAAGATAGTGATTTGGACTAGGATGAAAAAAAAGGAGATGAAAAGAAATATGCAAATATGAGACATATTTGACAGTGATATTAACAGAACTAATTTATGGTTTAAGTGAGTGAGAAGGCAAAGAAAAAGGAGCAGAACTAAGAATGATTACTTGATGTGTGTCCTAAGCAATTAGGTACATTTGGATGTGACTTCCTGACATAGGTAAGACTCAGTTCAGTTCAGTTCAGTTGCTCAGTCATGTCCAATTCTTTGCAACTCCATGGACTGCAGCACGCCAGGCCTCCCTGTCCATCACCAATTCCCAGACTTTACTCAAACTCATGTCCATTGAGTCAGTGATGCCATCCAAACACCTCATCCTCTGTCATCCCCTTCAATCTTTCCCAGCATCAGGGTCTTTTCCGATGAGTCGGTCCTTCAAATCAGGTGGCCAAAGTATTGGAGTTTCAGCTTCAACATCAGTCCTTACAATGAATATCCAGGACTGATTTCCTTTAGGATGGACTGGTTGGATCTCTTTACAGTCCAAGGGACTCTCAAGAGTCTTCTCCAACACCACAGTTTAAAAGCATCAGTTCTTCAGTGCTCAGCTTTCTTTTTAGTCCAACTTTCACATCCATACATGACTACTGGAAAAACCATAGCCTTGACTAGACAGACCTTTGTTGGCAAGTAATGTCTCTTCTTTTTAATGTGTTGTCTAGGTTGATCATAACTTTTCTTCCCAGGAGCAAGTGTCTTTTAATTTCATGGCTGCAGTAACCATCTGCAGTAATTTTGGAGCCCAAAAAACTGGAACAGGTTTGAAGAGAAATTACGATTAATATTTTAGCCATATTGGGTTTATGATACCCATTAGAAATCTAAATGAAGATGCCATAGAGAAAGTTCAATAAATGAGTTTGGAACTTAATAAAGAGATCAGGGATAGATCTAAAACTTCAGCTGTCATTGACATGTAGATAGCATGTAAAGCCAAGGGACATGGAGAGATAGATTTTCTGGGAATAAATAGAGTTACTGAAGAGATGAGAACTTGAATCAGATTTGGGTACTATGACACAAAGCTGAGCAGAAAAGGGAAAAAACACAGCAAAGAGGACCGAGAGGTAGTGACCATATGGCAGGGGAAAATACAAAGAGCCAGAGAGGGATGTATATAACTGAAAGAGGGGACTGCCGAGAGGTTGAGCAAGATAATAACAAAGGTGACCACTGGATTTGCAGCAAGGGAGTTCTAGTGCATTCGGCAGAAACAGTGTCCTGAGTTGGGAGGATGGATAATGAATTGAAATTGGTTAAACAAAAATAATGTGGCACAATTGGTAAAGAATCCACCTGCCGATGCAGGAGACACCAGAAACACAGGTTCGATCCCTGGGTCAGGAAGATCTCCTGGAGTAGGAAATGGCAACCCACTCCAGTATTCTTGCCTGGAAAATTCCATGGACAGAGGAACCTGATGGGCTACAGTTCATGGGGTCGCAAAGAGTTGGACACAGCTGAGTACACAAGAAACAAAGAGGTAATGGGAAGTAAAGCTATAGAAGCAGAAAAGAGAGTTCATTTGAGAAATTGTGTTGGGAAAGAAAGCAGGTAAGTTATAGTTGAGAACAAAACAGAGGTGAGGGAGCAGTTTGTTGTTCTGTTGGTTGGTTTGTTCGTAGAACAGTAGACAACAGGGTACATTTTCAAAAGGCAAAACTATTTTAAGGTGTTCCTTTACTGTTACTATTCATAGAAACTCATATCTAATTTATAAAACTAAAGATGTTCATGGATTATATCACTAAATAAATGTAAATGATTCATTTGCAGAAAAGTGACCTCTGGGGGATTGCTTACATTCTTACTTGTAATTTAACTGTGTTTTCTGCATTAGCCCTGAAGTTTGAGTAGCTCAAGTTTAAATTTTTTTAGCTGAATTAGCATATGTCCTGGTTACATACCTTAAGGCAATACCTAAGTCTCTCCTAGTGCAACAAATGTTTGAAAAATTAATGATGACTGTGGGAAGACTAACATTGTATCAGCCAAAGTGAAGTTCTGGGGGAAAGGAGACATTTTCAGTCATTGTCCAATAAAAGTCATGAAATATCTCTTTTTCTAAATAAATTCAAGGTAACACTTCAGAATTATATTTACCCTCATTGAAGTCACTGCAGTTGAAAGGAAAGATGCAAAAGAAGTATAGACCAAGCAATCACTGCTCCCTCAGTCTGTCACAAAGTATGAGACAAGAACCCTAGAGACCCCAGGCCCAACAAGCAGTGCCTGCCCATGGCACTACTCCAGAGAGGGCCAATAATATTTTATTCTGTGTGATGGCAGCTTCTGGAATTTTGCAACAGAAAGGCCAAGTCATCCAGATACTGTTGACCCTAAGAATGTAGCCCACAATCCTAGAAAAGACCTTAAAATCCACAGCTGGTGTGTACTCACTCATTGCAGCTTGTGTCTTTCTTCCCACTGACTCCTGTCCAGGTTTGGATTCACTACTGCTAAACTAGATGTTTCTTTTCTTTTAAGTATTATTTCAGAGCAGAGCTTTGTGATGACTTGAAGTGTGTCTGTGTACGTGTATGTGACCTTCATTAATATTTCATAACAAATTCCCACTCTATTCTGACTTTTTTTAAAAGGTTCAGATCAGGAAATAGATTTTATGAATTAAATATCTTTGTTTTGTCTTTCTGCTAGAAGTCACAGTGTACTCTTGGACAGAAAGATCAGCCTATCAGAGGATATAAAAATTTACCTATCAGATTGCCTTATCATTCTGGAGAAGGAAATGGCAACACACTCCAGTATTCTTGCCTGGAGAATCCTGGGGACAGGGGAGCCTGGTGGGCTGCTGTCCATGGGGTCGCACAGAGTTGGACACAACTGAAGCAACTTAGCATGCAACATGCATAGCATATCATTATAATGCTTAGAAATACCACTGATTAGAAGTACATTCTAAAGGAGATCAGCCCTGGACATTCTTTGGAAGGAATGATGCTAAAAGCTGAAACTCCAGTACTTTGGCCACTCACGCGAAGAGTTGACTCATTGGAAAAGACTCTGATGCTGGGAGGGATTGGGGAGGAGAAGGGGACGACAGAGGATGAGAATGGCTGGATGGCATCACCGACTCGATGGACATGAGTTTGAGTGAACTCCGGGAGATGGCGATGGACAGGGAGGCCTGGCGTGCTGCGATTCATGGGGTCGCAAAGAGTCGGACACGACTGAGGCGACTGAACTGAACTGAACTGAGAAGCTACATAATGGACAGCATGACTAAAATTTATCTGCTAGTCATGAGTCAGAGACTTCATACTTTACACATGCATTCCAACAGTACAGTCTGTAATACAGAGGGAAATTCTAGATGATCCCTAACAACCTCTCCCAGCCTGAGAGATCTACATTTGGCCTCAAGTGTTAGCTATTTGAAAATAAATCAAGGATTCTGTGGCCACTGGAATTTGGAATAAAAATCAAAGCACATTTGAGGAAGCGATGTTTTTCATTTAGGCAAGGAAGATTATAACGTTTGTAAAAGCATAGATTGCATGGGTCTCTTTTTTAAAAAAATGTCATTTGCTCAAGATATACAGTCAGGAGACAAGGAAAAAGAATGAACAAGTGTTGAAAGTCCATTTATTCAGACTATACTTCAGATAAATGGGTCCTGTCAGATAGTAAATAAAAGCATCTTCCAAAGAGGTGTAGGATATTGGAAAAAAGTCGCAGGACACTATTTCATACTAGCCTCCTGGATATCACAGTCATATTCTGCTATTAGGGAAGACAATATATATTTTCTTAGTTGTGTGTTCTTTTCTTTGTGAAAGCCTTATTAACCAAACTGATCTATCCAAGCACACGAATCAGTGAAAGAGGACAGGAACAGTCAGCCAGAGCTAGCAGGACCAGCTAAAAGACACTCCCTTCCATCAGGCCGAAGAATTGTATGACTCTGTGTGTCCCTGATTCTCCCTTGGTCGCTCTGAACTCAAATGTGAGAGCTTGAAACCTTTATGTTTCAAGGGATTGGATGCTGAGGGAATTAGAGGCTAAATTACATTGACTGCATCCCAGTTCCATCCACAGGCACACGCTAATCAATGTGTATAAGGCTGGATGCTCAGCTCAAAGGTTTCATTCTGCCTCACCTACCACTTAGAGAGGCCATATGATTTTGAGCCATTATATTATTTTCATGCTTCTGGGAATCATTTTAGCTATTTATCCTTTCTGCTCTGGCACATTAAATTATGTTCTTTGGCTCTCCACTTCCTCTTCAAACTTCCTATGTTTTCTCAAGTCCTGAAACATTGCTCCCTTCTCCAGTTAAAGAAAGGGGTTGGACTCCTAAACCCCATTTCCAGGTCAAAGACAGACACTCATCAGTCATTCATCAGTCTTTTTCATTTCATTTGTTGAAGTCTTCCAACATTTCAACTATTAACGAAAGTTTAAATCTCTTCATTGAAGTCCTAAGATAGTGCATCTTATCAATACATGAATTTCTTCTGATGAAGAGACAATTTTAGAGCAAGTTGTTCACACACAAAGCAGTAAGGCACAAAGCCAGCCCTGAGACCATGTTCCATGGATTCCGTCTGGGGGAAAGATGCAAAAGAGGATCAGCTCTAAATACATCATTGACTTCCATAACAGGATCACAGTGGGAGTGAAAGGGTCAGTGGTGACCTGGAGCTAACAAAGGCCAATGACCACCCACCACCACACCTCCATAACCTTTTCTCTCTCTCTTGTCTTTTTTCTTGTCTCTTCTGTTTGTCCTCGAGACCCAACAGAGTTCTCCAAAAGCCTAACAACCTCTGCTAACCTCAGACATGGTTCTATTTCCAAAGCCTTATCAAGTCAATTCTAATTTCAAGCCCCTATTTCCTGATGAGAAACCAGTGTTGAAATTTCACAAAGTGTAAATGAACTTTTAGAATATCTTTCATTTTATGGACAGTTGGAATGACAGAAAGCAGAAGCAGTAAGATGTAGCCAATGATGTCTTGGCGGGAGGATAATCCTAGCTCAGGCTGGAGTTGAAGCTGAAGATGAAGCTGTCTCTTTGGGTTTTTTCTGTGTCAAAAATGGTTCTGAAACCTAAGCTGTAAGAAAATAAATAACAACTAGGCCCTATGATTTGGGGCCAAATAGAAGCAACCACTTTGGAAAAAGGGGGAAAGACCAAAAATGTTAAGAATCAAGAAGGAGAAACCTGAATGTCTACCAACAGAGAAAGTGATTTTTAAAATGTTGGCTCATCTGTACAATGGATACAACCACTACAAATCATATGATCTGGAATTCTGCTTCCAGCCAACATAGAAAAAAGAAGACCAGATTACCCTTCATCTGAAACAACCAAAAAAAAAAAAAAATTCCCCAGACAAATCACATAAAACAACAGTGTCCAGGACACAGTACACCAGGCAACAGATGACAGCTATCCCTGTGAAATGGGAAACAATTGAGGGGAGCCCAAACATTGCCCCCAGATTCTCACCCTGAGAGGGTATCCAGTCTATGGCACAGGGAGGGGAAACTGAGTGAGAACCCCGTGACTCTCCTGAGTCAAGGAGACAAGAGCTGAGATTGGAGGAGCTAGAGCCCACAGGACAGAATACTAGACAAAAGAGAAGTACACAAAGAGAGAACCCTGGAGATCTGCAGCAAATGCCCTCAAATACTCAGCAGAATGAGTCTCAGGCAAGTGTAAATGGCAGGCCATGGAAAGATCCATCCAGAAGGATTAGAGGAAACAGTATCTCTTCAAGTGTACCTAGAATTTAAAAGGAGTTCATCACTTGATCATACATTCCTTAATTCTTTAATAATTTCATACATTTCATTTTTTAAATTCTCATCACTAGCTCCCATCACTAAACAAAAAATTGCTTCATATAAATATTTAAGAAACAATTGCATCTGATGGAGTTAAATAGTAAGGACAAAAATAAATGTCACCCTTCTATAGCACAGGGAAACAGTTACTAATAAACCTAATTTGTTTCTGATATCAATCATACAATTTTCTTTAAAATTACTTTTTAGCGGGAGGTCAGGGGGTGGTTCAGGGTGGGGAACACATGTACACCCGTAGCAGATTCATGTTGATGTGTGGCAGAACCAATACAATATTGTAAAGTAATTAGCCTCCAATTAAAATAAATAAATTTAAATTTAAAAAAAGAGAAATTCAATTAAAAAAACTACTTTTTATCTCTTACCTTTAATTCATTTATGCATAATTTTGAGTTGAGATAAATTCAAACCATGCAGACACTTGTAGAAATGTGGCTTTGTATGATTTAAAGTTTTTATACTTAAATCAACCTCAAAACTCAGTTTTACTCATGATAATGATTGAGTTCATTACACTATATATTGTGACATCATTAAATTATTAAATACTTTCCATATTTCCTCTCATTCTTCATCTTCTTAGATTGAGGACCTATAATTCTTTGGACTCTGCCAGTTATTCTTCCAATCATCTTTGCTGTTGTATTTCTCTGGGCATTTTTTTTTTACTTTAAAGAACAACCAACATTAACGGCTTCTGAAAAGTATTAGACATGATGTCCACATTGACAATTTCTCACGCTGTGCACCTTGCCTTCCCAAGGTAGGAAAACTTTTTAACCTACTTCCCAGGCTCCATTGCCTTAAATTGGGAGGTGAGGCACATGAAGAGTAGTCTAGACAAGGACATTAGTTTCCTTGCTGGGAGACAGTAGAGGCTGCATTGTTCTCAGGTTGGCAGCAACAGCATCATCTTCATCGGTTCAGGAGCAGTAACTTCCTGGTTGGGCCAGCCTGGCTGTATGTTCTGTGGCTGGTGGCACCGGAGGCCACTTCCAGTCCAAAAGATTCACCACCGTCAACTGGTCCTGTGATTGGCACAGGGACAGCCACCTCCTTACTAGGCCAGTTGAATGGGTGGCTCTGGTCTTTGCTCTTAGAAGTCAGGCCCAGAGTCTGTTTCTCTAGACTGAAAATGATTCTTCTAGTCATCTAATACTGCTTCCAAAATCCTTATCTGCGTAGACTAAGTAAAGCTGATTGCTATTTCTTTCTTGTTATGTATCACACTGACATTTCACAGTGTTTACTCTGAAGCCCACCCTGGTTTTCATTTCAATATACTTTAAGCTTGGTATTAGTACTGCCTAACCTTTTCATCCCAGCACATTGATTCATCTTAATAAGGAATACTAGTGATGTTTTACTATGATTTCTGGTTCATTTCTGGCTTGGGAAAACAGTGGAAACAGTGTCAGACTTTATTTTTTTGGGCTCCAAAATCACTGCAGATGGTGACTGCAGCCATGAAATTAAAAGACGCTTACTCCTTGGAAGGAAAGTTATGACCAACCTAGATAGCATATTCAAAAGCAGAGACATTACTTTGCCAACAAAGTTTCGTCTAGTCAAGGCTATGGTTTTTCCTGTGGTCATGTATGGATGTGAGAGTTGGACTGTGAAGAAGGCTGAGCACTGAAGAATTGATGCTTTTGAACTGTGGTGTTGGAGAAGACTCCTGAGAGTCCCTTGGACTGCAAGGAGATCCAACCAGTCCATTCTGAAGGAGATCAGCCCTGGGATTCCTTTGGAAGGAATGATGCTAAAGCTGAAACTCCAGTACTTTGGCCACCTCATGCGAAGAGCTGACTCATTGGCAAAGACTCTGATGCTGGGAGGGATTGGGGCAGGAGGAGAAGGGGACGACAGAGGATGAGATGGCTGGATGGCATCACCGACTCGATGGACATGAGTTTGAGTGAACCCCGGGAGTTGGTGTTGGACAGGGAGGCCTGGCGTGCTGGAATTCATGGGGTCGCAAAGAGTTGGACACGACTGAGGGACTGAACTGAGCTAAACTGAACTTGCTTGCCAGAACAGTAACTATGAAAAAGAACAAAGTCTATTTTGATGACCAGCCCAAGATATATCATGGAATGAATGCACAGTGAATCTCATAAGCTAGATTCCATTAGCATAACCTCCTGAAAGATTTTTTAAAAGCTTTCAATTGTTATGCACATGGGAATGAGACAACCTGAAAACTTTCCAAAGGCTCCTCCTCTTGGAATGTTTTCACAACTTCACTAATTATCTTCACTAGATTTCTTTTTCACTCCAGAGCCAGTTAGAGCCTTAAATACAAAGGCCTTTGACTTCCAAGTTTCATTAAAAATTATTTTCCTTATTTTGTGGGAGTGGGGAGACAATACGAAGACTAAATTTAGGGCTTACATCAATGCCATTCTTACCATCTCATAGCAAATGAGAGTTCCAGTCACTAGGCTAATCCTTACCCATTCTTTAAATCTGGAGTTAAATGTCACTTCCTCAATGAACTATTTCCTGCCCCCCTCCACATCTAAATTTTTCTCTCTGTTTTATTGTTTCAAAGAAACCTATAATTTTTTTTTGAAACAATAAAACAAGTTTTGCTTTGTAGACCTTATCACAATTGCTATGCACTTTTGTGTACAATAAATATCTGCCTTTCCCATTAATCTCTAAGCATCACTGAATATGCTGTGTTCAGAATAGTGCCTGGCACAGAAAAAAGATGTGATAAATAGTTGATAAATGAATGAATCTCAGCCATCAGGCATCTATCTTACTTTGCGCTGGACTGTTCCTTGACTGTGAATGCTCTCAGTGACCCATCCATTAACTCAAATTCTGATGGAAGAGGATTAGAAGCACAGGAAGCAGTGTCTCAGGAGTGAAGCTGTAGCTCAATAAGAGTGGAGACAAAAAATAAAGACCTTAAAGAGGATTCACACAAAGGCAGGTGCTATCATGGAAAACTGCAGAGAATATGTTTGTATGCAGAGTGGACACAGAAACAATGTTAGACTAATCATCTCCTAAATTGAAGATGAGGCTGAGGTGAGAGACTGTAGTGAGCTGGACCCTGAGAGAAAGGGGAAATTTTTGATTATGGATAATAAAATTTGCTTATTCTCCTATTAATGTATAGTAAGGCATTTAGCCTTGACCAAAGACAGGCCTTTGTCCCAGCTCCTGGAAGGGAATCTCTAAATCTTTGGACTCTCCAGAATCATAGGAGCATCCTTGATAAAGACAGTGGGCCCCTTGGATCACATTTGACAGTTCCTGTTAACAAGATGACTCAGCTTGAGGCTGGCCTCACCTAATAGTATTAGCATTGGGGGCTGGTCATGCCAGAAAGACCAACCATATCAATTGTGGTGGGGACTTTCGGTTACACGACATTGAGCAAACCTGAGACTAAATTCAACCTCGTGGGCAATTAATCAATTGTGTCTACATAATGAGATCCCAAGAAAAACTCTGGACACCAAAGCACAGGTGTGCTTCCTGGGCTGACATTACTCTGTGAGTATTGTCACACATTGATGCTGAGAAGATAAGCCATCACTGAGGACAATGGGAGCTTCAAGTTTGGAATCTTCCCAGACTGTTCTAGGCATCTCTTACACTGACTGATTTTAATGTATTCTTTTCCTATAATAAAAATAGCTATGAGTATAATAGGTTTCAAAGAGTTTTTCGAGTCTTTCTAGCATATAACGAAACCTAAGGGTGGTTTCTGAAAACCCCTAAACTTGAAGTTGTCAGAAGTAAGGACATTGTTGTGTAGACTCTTCCCTTTAACTTTGTTCAGTTCAGTTCAGTTTAGTCACTCAGTCGTGTCCACTCTTTGTGACCCATGAATCGCAGCACGCCAGGCCTCCCTGTCCATCACCAACTCCCGGAGTTTACTCAGACTCACGTCCATCAAGTGAGTGATGCCATCCAGCCATCTCATCCTTTGTCGTCCCCTTCTCCTCCTGCCCCCAATCCCTCCCAGCATCAGAGTCTTTGCCAATGAGTCAGCTCTTCGCATGAGGTGGCCAAAGTACTGGAGTTTCAGCTTTAGCATCATTCCTTCCAAAGGAATCCCAGGGCTGATCTCCTTCAGAATGGTCTGGTTGGATCTCCTTGCAGTCCAAGGGACTCTCAAGAGTCTTCTCCAACATCACAGTTAAAAAGCATCAATTCTTCAGTGCTCAGCCTTCTTCACAGTCCAACTCTCACATCCATACATGACCACTGGAAAAACCATAGCCTTGACTAGATGGACCTTTGTTGGCAAAGTAATGTCTCTGCTTTTGAATATGCTATCTAGGTTGGTCATAACTTTCCTTCCAAGAAGTAAGTGTCTTTTAATTTCATGGCTGCAGTCACCATCTGCAGTGATTTTGGAGCCCAAAAAAATAAAGTCTGACACTGTTTCCACTGTTAACTTTGTAGTTGGCTCCTAATCCTTGAAACTGGGGTCCTAAGTTTTGGGTAGACTTGGCAGTCTGGAGGACTATGCCCTTAACCTCATAGTTTGACCAATTCTGATAGGTACATTTTGTATTGAGCAAGTCCATGTGGATAAAAAAAGTTTTATCAGTGCAAACTAATCAGTTTTATGAAGAGAGCGAAAGAAAAGTTAAAAGTAGATAACATGGGCAAAACAACTGGAAAGGGAACAAAATATCTAAATTTGGATGCTATGTGCATTATTTGGAACATGTATATATGAGACAGTCACTTTTAAATGGTTTCAGCACATAAGCTGGCAATATCCAACAACAATATTTGTTAAGAGCTTACTGTTGAACAGTTTCTGTTCTGAGTATTGTACATTATTAACTTATTTAATTCTTATAACAACTCCAGTTATTTGCCCAGTTATAGAAACCAGGCACGAGGAGTTTAAAAAATGTGCACTGTGTTACACACTCCTAGGATTTGAGTCCAAATCATCTGACTCCATGGTTAATGCGATTATCCAGTTTCTTATATGGTATCTCAGAAGGTAATCACTTATATTTTCTCTGATATCATAAAAAGGTGTTATTAATAGTAACCTGGTTATCTTAATACCCAATCCCAATCATCTCAATGACAAAGAACTATTTTTATATAGGCAGATGTGTATTTTATTTCATTCTGTCATCCTTCTCACATTAGGCAAGAAGTCCTGACTTCCTGTATTGGAGGAGGAAGAGCACAAATAGCATAGAAGAAAAAATAAACAAATATAAATGTATAAATAAAACTAAGTAAAATTAAAAAATAAATTCTTTGCTTTCAAGCTTCAAAATAAATTTAGACACTTTCTCTAGAATCAATAAAAGAAAAAGCATTTGAGTTTGGGTTGTAATCTTTGAGTTTAAAAAAAAACCTATGCCTTACTAAAAGATCTCTGAGAATATGGATTGATACAAACTCTAGATTTAATACAAATTTCGAGGTCTGTGGGAATTCCTAGGGGTGACGGAAACAAAAGCAACACAG
Organism: Bubalus bubalis; assembly: GCF_019923935.1. Taxonomy (NCBI): domain Eukaryota; kingdom Metazoa; phylum Chordata; class Mammalia; order Artiodactyla; family Bovidae; genus Bubalus; species Bubalus bubalis. Next base: position 80,507,195 of record NC_059167.1, read on the forward strand.
TTAAGACATTGATGAAGACCTCCATGCCCAACGTTCATATCCCTTCCCACCAGTGGAGCCCCAAACAGGTTTGTAGGAATCTGAGACTAGGAGACTTACCTAATTCCTATCAGAAAGACAATAGACTTGCAAGTTTCCACCAGGGCAGAGATAGCTGTGCTGTAGTCAGAGTGGGCCCAGAGAGCCCAAGACAGCCCCATTCTATCCATTCTGTATAAGTGATGTTAGAGCAGCTGAGTTGTCACAGACACACCAAAAAACATGGAAATGTATTGAGAGAGCTTTAGTGAATCTGGACAGATTTCAATTTCAAGGGACACGGAACATGTACATCAACAACTAGAAAGCCAGAGGGACTCAGACATCTAGAGACACAGAAACAGGAAATGTGGCAGGACAGACCCAAAGCACTGCATCCAGCAGGTGCCAACACGGGCCAGGTGCCCCCAGCCAGCATCAGGACACCACTAAGGCCTCTAGAGCTTAGACATCAACCCAAGGATGGAGCGAGGGAAACCCGAACGGTCAGAGGAAATCCTGAATTGACTTTAAAAATTATGATTTAACTAAGAAAACCCTATATTTGCTTAAAAGAAGTTTTCTGATACCAGATGAAATGGTTACTGGAGTTAGAAATTAAGTTGTTACAGACAATAAAGCTGTTGTGGTTTGTACATCTGAGTAAACTCCAAAATGTTTACCTGCTAGGTTTCTAGTCTCCAGACCAGCTGTGCTCAATGTCTTCCTGCTCCTACAAAAATGACAAATTACTCTCACACGTATCACATGCCCCCTCAGGCCAGCCAAGGGATACGTGCTATTTCAAAAATTAGGAAACCAAGACACCCAATTGAAAACCACTAACCTGGATATTTATTAAAAGAAATAGCTTGGGTTAGTATGAAATTTGGAGTAACCCTGAAAGATGGGAATTTGTTACTAAGGGCACCAGAGGAACGCATAATCTCTGTTAGGAGACCCTGCCGACCCTGTGTCAGAATGAAAGCCGGGACGGGCAAACAGTACTTTCAAACAGGCACATACCCAAGCATCGAGACACAGTAAACACATAAGATAATTCATCTGGACACTTTTATATGCAGCATGTATAGGATTTAAAATAACATTCCCATGTTAAACTGAAAACATTACTATGTAAATGCTTCAACTAAACTGCATGAAAGAGTAAATACCAGCCTTGCAAATTGGCCTCCCTTAAGGGCACTCAAAGGCATAGGACTGCATGTTGTTCTCTAAAGAAATGTCCTCCTCTCTATCAATCTTTTCTATTTTGACAGCAAACCCATTGACCAGCATATGTTTCAGAATTTCTGAACAATTGACATTCAAGGCCTAACAGACATTTGTTCTTTGCCTTCCTAGAAACCTCATAGGAGTCACTGTTGCCAATAAAATATACCATAAATCTAACCCCCAAGCGGCATCGCTTCAGGAGGAGAATGGACACCCCCATTCTCCACACTGTTTGTGTACATCTGTGTCGGTTCTCTCCCTGAATCGGCCATGCCAGCGGAAGGTCATCAATCAGCAGGTGACAGCAAGCACACGTTCAGAATGGCTTAAGAGAAAAATGGAGTCTTTTTTTATTCCCTATTGTCACCTCCTAAAATGTAAGTTGCTTGTTGATCTCATCACATTGAGTTATGTTTGTGTGAAGTGTTGTAAAGACCCAGCCTGCACATATTCTTGAAGGCTTGAAATAATGGCTCAGTGAACAGATGTATACTTTCACCCAGTAGCTCTTTGTGGAAATGAATTTTTAGGAGCCTCAAATATCCACGATTCAACCCTGATGAAAAGTCAAGTTAAAACTAAATGCTATTATTTTGGAGAGAAATTTTAAGAAGTAATTGATACAAGGACTTTTGAGACTGAAAAACACTGGGTTAATAATGAGCCTTTGTTTGGTGAAACAAATTAAGAGTACAAGACAGAGATTAAAAGCACAGGCTCTATTGTAAACCAATCATCAATCAATTAAAAATAAATAAATAAATACTAAAAAAAAAAAATCACAGGCTCCAGGGACAGACTGCCTACATGCAGATCCTTCAGATTTTAGCTCCGTGACCTTAAAATTACTTCATTTCTCCACTCTTCAGTCTTTTTGAAAATTTGGGATAGTTAATTACATGCACCTCATAGAGAGGCCAGTGCCTGACACATGAAAATTGTTCAATTAATGCTTGTTTTAACTCCATATAGGTAGTTAAGAGAAGCAGTGAATGCAGAATTACATGCCAGTGACTATAAAAATAAGCTAAATCATGTTTCCTATCTTATAACTGTATAAAGTTTCTGCTTATCTCTGTTAACTAAAAAGAGCAAGGACTTTTCTTATAATAATGAAAATACTAGCCTATTGGTTCCAAGAACTGTTAACTAGGAATACAGAAACTTCACTTGTTGGATATTTGTTAATGAACACTGATTATTGTGCTTATAAGCTGTGCTTACCATGAGGCCTGCTCTGACTCACCAACCTTTTGATTAGTAAACAGCTAAATGGCTTCCCTGGTGGCTCAGATGGTAAAGAATCTGCAGGAGCCCTGGGTTCAATCCCTGGTGGAGAAGATCCCCTGGAAAGGGAATGGCTAACCTCTCCAGTAGTCTTGCCTGAAGAATTCCATGGACAGAGGAGCCTAGCGAGCTATACAGTCCATGGGGTTGTAAAGAGTCAGACACTTTTAGTTAATTGAGAGACTAACAGTCACTCAAATGTAGCACTGCCCATTTAGATCTAATTTATTCAATCAATATAAAAGGACCATGCAGATTCTCCTAAACTGAGAGGACAGCTAAAGGCATTCTTCACTGTAAAAATGGATTTTTTAAAAATGAGATGATTCTAACATTTACTTTACATAGCAATGCAATATCTCTAATTGAAAACAATATCTTCTGTCTGATGACATAGCATTCAACTGTCTTTCAGATTTGTTCAGTGTTTTCTCAATTTTGAAAGCACTTGAAAATCCATAAGGGGACAGGATGTCTTTCTTCATTTTCAACATTTACATCAAGGATATTTTTCAAAAGTCTTTCATATTTATCCTATCTTCAACAGGTAACTCTTATAGCACTCATAAAACAAGTTCAAACTGACCCTATCCTGTTTATAACCAGATACTGAGGTGTTTTTCAGAAAAAAAAACAAAAAGGCAAGTCATGCAACTAAGACATGTGCAAAAGAGAAAATTTTGACTTCAAATAACACCAGGTACAGAATGTCCCCCTCCTAACCTCCTCGCAAGGGACCAAACGACTGGGACATGACAAGCAGAAGATACTGACTTTTCCTTTACCCATCTCTGTATTACTTGATGATGACAGTCAGCATGAACAATTTTTTTTATTTAGAGATATAGGTTTTTAAGAAAAGTTATAATGACAATGCCCAAGTAAAGAGCTAAGGAATGCTTTGAAACCCCTGAAAGCTTCTAATTGAAGACAAGTTCCAGTGGTGGAAAAAACATATACTTTGCATTCTGAGCTTTGCTACCATAGGGAGGTGGGAAGAGAGAGTAAGAGAGAGAAAGAGATAGAAAGTTTATATGAGCCTTCCCATTAATTTAATCCCTACCAATTTAATTCATAGGAAATAACCATAAATATGCATATATAATTCTATAGAAGTACAGTATTTCATTGTAATACTTTTTATTATGTCAAAATTGAGAGGAATATAAATGTCTACCAGTAGTAGAATAGTTAGATAAATCATGACAATGTCTATACAAATGCAGCCATTATAACTATACTAATGATCTAGAAATACTCTTGCTGTTAAGGGGAAAAATAAATAAATAAAACTGAATATACCACATTGTTACAATTTTGTAAACATACATATATAAAGCTAAAATCTGTTAACAAAGCTTCTCTGCATAATTGATTTAAAAGGTGATCTTTATTTTCTTCTTCACATTTTGTTTTCCCGTTATATGTGATTAATGTCCATCCCTTTGAAATTAGAATTTTTCAAAATAGAATTTTTTCCTATAAATATTATAAAGAAATCCCAGGAGAGGGAGAGAGGCACATGGCAGAGAAATCAGAGGGCAAATACATGAAAACCCACACTTCCCTACCTTCCCGTGATGCTGAATTTAAAATTGCCAAGCAAGGGATATTTTATCAGGGGCATGAGACAGCATACATGATAGTATAGAATATTTATACATACTGACTAAAATGATTCAGCCAAGAGATAGAAACTGATACTGCAGAGAACAGAACCTAGCATTACAAATAATTTTCCTTATTTTCTCCCTGATTTTCCTTATTCTCACCTCCATCTGCAAGGCCATGAAATATTCCATATTCAGGAAACATTTTCTAAACACTTGTAATGATTATCTAATCCTTTTTTAAACAATGAAGAAATGAGAGGGTGGTTAGAACAAGGGCTCCTGGCCATAATGAGCTTAGATAACACTTCTGGGAAGGCTTCCGTGGAAGAGATCATCTCATATGACTATCTACTTATCATACCACATTTAAGCTATGTGAGCTATTTAAGCCTCTCATTTATAGTGTTACCAAACCAAACTTGGGTCCACTCATCCAGTGCATAATGAAGCCAATCTACTGACACCAGGTTGCAGTGAAGGAAACTACAGTGTTTATCGTAAGGCAGCAAGCGAGGAGAAAGCGCAGCTGATGCTCAAAAGACCCGAATTTCCCAAAGGCTTTTAGAAGCGTTTTGAAAGACAGTGTGAGGGACAGGGTCTCAGGGTGGGTGATCAGCTCATGCACAATTCTTATTCGTTGGTGGTGAGGTAACAAGGTGATGTTTTGGGAATCTTTATCATCAACCTTCTGGTTCCAATCCGTCTGGGTTCTACTTGCTTGTAGTTAGCACGTGGTTAACTTTTTCCACCTTATTATTCTGTGTAACTAGAAATCAACAAATGGATGCTATTCAGAGAACTTCTAAGAAGAGGCTAAATTAATCAGTCTCATCAGCTCACAATGACAGTCAGGAATCTGTGTCATTGTGTTCTCAGAACACACAGCAATGATGGCAGAAGAAAGAAAAACAAAAACCCAGGAGTCTGCCAAAAACACCCCAGGCTTCAGAAGCCTGGGTATACCCAGAAAGACGCTGGGAAACAGGAATTTTGAGTGATCCTCTGGGGTCCCGGGAGGAAATTGCTGATTGTTTTTGGAAAAACATTCCCACCCACCCCTGGACTCAGAGAATAGAAAAATGGTATCCAGACCTCCTTCTCAGAAGCATTCCCTTCCCTGAATCTAGTACCTGAGGTATTTGAGGGGCAGATAAAAATAGTATTTGCTCAAAACAAAGCAAGTAATTTTTAACTAGCTTGCTGCCTGAACTTTGTCTCCTACAGATCTCAGACACCAGGCCAACTTCTCTAGCCGTACACACTGATACCTGTCTCAGATGGAATGTTTCTGACTTCATCCCCCCTCTTTCCACTTCAGGCAGTAAGGAGGCCATAGGCAGGCCATGACCAGGATCAAAGACAGCTGTTCCCACAGCTGGTTTTACCACAATGCCCCAGGACCCTAACACCCACCCACAGGCTCTGACCACCTATGCTGATCCGCCCTGCCGAGTGCAGCCAGACCAGCCTTCCACAGTCTCCCTCCCACAGAGAATCCTCTAAGATTCCTCTTGAGACAATGCTTTCCATGAAAACACAGCATGCTTCACCACTTCACAGTCTTGTTCAGGCCATTCCACTTGCCTCAAAGACTCTCTAATCCTCATTTTCGGTACTGAAATCCTGCCCTTGAATCAAACTTAGCTGTAGCAATCGCCCTCACCCTTGGCAACTGTAAAACTTTATAGCAGTAAAAGACAAATATTATAGGCTGTCACTTGACTGTGGACTCTAAAAATGTAATACAAATGAACAAATGAATCTATTTACAAAACAGAAACAGAGACACAGACACAGAA